>NW_025110579.1:426151-688393 GCF_011392965.1 Frieseomelitta varia
CAGAATTTAAATTTCTATCTTGCGAATATTGTTCTGTATTTTGGACTAGTGTTTGATAATGTTTGATAACGACTGTCTGACTATGATTTTTCATCGTTAGAAGATTGTGGACACTCGCGCAAATTAATATTTTCGCGAATGTGACTAATTGCAAGAATAAAATCCAGAATTTAAATTTCTATCTTGCGAATATTGTTCTGTATTTTGGATTAGCGTTTGATAATGTTTGATAACTGTCTGACTATGATTGTTACATGTGAATATTACAGTTTTGTGCATTACAAGCATTTTGTGCTTATTCCTGCACATTGAAACGCATGAAAGTCTGATTGATCGCTTTTTATTACAAAAGTACAAACGTTTATGCAAATTCATATCTCGCTGGTTGAAATCAACAACTGCCTCGAGATTTTGCGGCATTATGAACTGCTTAGCTGTTTACACAGAGGATTGTACGAGCGGCCAATTTCAGTACAACGCTATTAATTTATTATTCGCAAGAAGCTTTGTACACGACCTTGCAAACAACCATTCTGTGACAGACTTCCGGCTAAGCTTCTATGCAGCGAGCATGTTTCTGTAAAACGTCTCGGAATTTTTCCCGTTTTCCTGTTCTCTCAAGCCTACGTTAAGAATTAAAATTTTTGCAACGAGTGGAAATACTATATTAAGTACAAAATTATGCACGAATAAAGCTGCTCGTGAAGATGTTCAGATTTTTAATCTGAAACTTTTTAAAAATGTATTTACTATGTACATTACATAAAAAATTTTGAAATTTCATCAGCACGTGTGATGAGATACGACTGTAGTGATTATAACGGTCAAATTCAAAACAAATCTGAAAAATATTACAAAAATTACAAGATATTTAATAGAGGTACATGTTTCACATCATAGAAAGACATTATAGAATTGTTGATAAGATATCAATGAAGCTTAATATTCAAGGACCATTTTTAACATTTACTACATCATTCAGATTGATTTCAAATTTTCTAATATAATTATTACGACAATCGTCTCTCAGTATTAATAAAATTTCAAGATATTTTCTATAACATACATATGTATAAATTCTTGAATAACAACAAACAATATTGCTCCGCACAATGTCCGACGACAATTTCGTGGTTAAACAATCGTAGTTAAACAATTTCAAAACAACCTGATGCGTTCACGGGTTGCACAAATAGTGTGATGGGTGGCGGTAAGAAGCGGAGGATGTCGAGGAAGGGGGATGAGGCTCGAAGAAGAGAAGGCCGAGAGCTAGATGGCCGAGATAGGATAGAGGGCTGATATCGTAAGTGGCTGCGAATCCTTTATAACTGAGAGAACTCGTGGGCTGAGCAGAGCGAGCTTGGAATTTTTGATGTAGTAGCAAGCAGATATGAATATCGGAAAGTTCCCAAAGGAATTCCGCCGGATCGTTCGAGGGAGAAAGAGAGAGAAGGCAGACGAGAGTGGGGCGTGGAGGAGGGGAGGATTCTCTGGGCTATACACGATGAAAAGAGAAAGGGAAAGGGCTGCAGAAGGGAAGCAGAGGAAGAGAAAGGGTGGTAAAGGTAATCCTGTCTTTCTGTTAGCGCTCGTTCGAGCGGCGAAAAGTTTGAGAAATCGCCGTGAACCCGATAAACTTGCCGCCAAACAGGCCGCGATTTCGCGGAACGATGGAACCCGGAAGCCCGGCCTTTCGACATCACGTTCTTACGGGAAGCTCCATCGAGCTGAAAGCTACTGTACGGGATTGAAAATTTTGGCAACGAAGATACAGCGCTTGAGTAACGAGTCGATAAGTTGAAGGATAGCGCGTAACCGAAATTTTTAGAAAATATGAAGATTTATGTGTGAATACGTGAAATTCCGTGTTGAGAAGAAGAAGAATAATAATACAAAGAAAAAGTACTGTACGTAAAGGATTTTACTGCGGAAAATTGCGATTTTGAACGTGTATTAAAATACGCGCGCGACACGTGAAACATATGTTAAGGAATTAAAAATTTGTGTCCCTAACACACATTGTATACATTTTTTAGTATAATCTTTTAACTCAGGAAATATCCAGGAATGATTTTAAGAGCGGCAAAAATTTTGTCAACTTAACAAAAGCACGTTCCTGTTCTTGGCACACACGCGCCAAACAAACCGAATGCATCCATCCACGAAATTTACCTTCAAGAGGAATAATTGATACAGATGGAAAGAAAGATAGTGGCAATTGCCAATCGTAAACATAGCACCAACAAGGACCAACACGATTAGTCTGTAACTACATCCATCGTTACGAATAGGACAGAATTTATTTCTGACAACCCAAGAAGAATGATCGATAGCAATCGCTAATCGTGATATAGCAGCGACAACACTACAACTAATCAACAACGTTACATCTTCGGATAACTCGGCGTCAGGACGACGGGTGTTGCTAAAATCAGCCGTAAAATAATGCAATAACGCCTCTTTGCAGCGTGTTTGCAAATAGTTCCGCCGCGGTGGAATATTTGGCGCTGCATCAATACTGTTTCCGGTGGCTTATCAAATTCATTTGCGGGGATATCAGGAAACTTCGCCTCTAGGGTGTAACAAACTTACGTTTCGACTCGGCTCTCTCGCGTATCTCTCTCGCGCGCGCTTTATACACCCACCTTTCGCTCTTGTTCTACGAGATCTCCTCCACCTCCCCCCTCCAGCCATGCACCGGCCAGGAATAAAGGAAAACTTTGATGTTCTCAATTACGTGTCTGAGCCACAGTTGTTCGGATGATATGCTTGTAAACGGTTACCTCGATGACCGTAACTCGTTTACCAACTCTCTCCCCCGCCCCCTCGGGTAGTACTCGAACAACTGTGTGACGTTCGATCGTTCGAGACGGGGGCGCGCTCACACCGGACGCTCGAAAGATATATATCCGCAACTGTGTGTATAGGAAGCACTCGGCAATCGAGAGGAGCGTAATTGTTCGAACGGGCTTTCGATTGCCGCGATAACGTCGGTGATTACTTTAATTTCGGATAATTAAAGAGCAGCCGTGTTGGTTAACGACCGGTGTCGGCTCGAATGTTTGCGCGTGTCTAGGATGATATTGGGCAATACTACTTGCTAACTGTCGGGCTGTTTGCTTTTATATTTCAGCCACCGTGCGAATTTCATTTTCTTCGGTATTTTTCTGCATCGCGGATAATTCGTAGCGGGTCGAGTTTAATTGAATTAAACTTCGGTCGAATTCTATTCTCTTTAGTACATTTAGGGTATCCTTGGATTTTAATTGGAAGAACACACGACGACTTTTAAAGAACTTTAATGTCGACGTAGATTCGAGGTTTTCTCGTTACTTTTAAACGCGCCTTTTGCGAATGTACAGTAATTTTCCGAAATTGGAAAGATATATTATTAATATGTTATGTATTATATATAAAGACTAAAATTTATACAACGCAGAATCTGCAAGATGTTACAACAACTTTATTGTCTATGATAAACATTAAATATTAATAAATAAAACGAGTTCCGAGACACGTTTGGAGGTAGAAAGATACAAATATAACGTATGAAAAATTAACGCGTCTTTATAGCGTCGCGTTGCACGAGCATACGTTTACGTCAAGTTGACGCTCGACAGTGCTGGGACTGGCTATAAAGATCGTGTTAATCTTTTATAAGTTATTTGTACATTTCCTACCAAGTGCACGTAGTTGTCAAACGCACCGTTATTCATTCTGATAAAAAATATCTAGAACAATTTGGAGCAAGGTCTTTATTACACAAGCCCTGAAAATTGTTGCTATATTTTTCTCTTTCCGTTTTCTTTTCCTTTTTTTTTTCTACAAGATGGCAAAGTTGAAACTATTGTGCGACATTTTCAATGAATTTCTCGGGGGTGACCTAAATTACAAGCACTCTTACAAGGTCTCAGCTGAAGGAAAAAACCAAAGATTTTTAATTTCTATGTAACAATTACCGAGAAAGTACATAGCCATTTTAAGAAATATCGACTCGCGTATACTTTTGAATAAATTCATCTTCCATGAAAAATTTCCTCGTGAAAATGTAAAAAAAAAACAATACAGTGACTACGAACTAAACATTACTTTGCAAAAGGCTTTATTAAAGGACCCAAAAATGTAAGATTAAGTAAAAAAGAAACCGTTTCGTTAGACAAAAAAAAAAGTTACAAAGTACTTTCGAAATACAAACAATTAAATAAAATACTTTCGAAGTCATCAAACAATTTTCACACCTACTTACTCAGAGACAATCTAGAGTCCCATAAAAGTCATCCTGATCCAGGAAACCAAGTGATAAATCTCCGGTAATCCTCTGTGAATCAACCGTACGTCCTCTCTGACGAATAAGTGGAATCAATTGGTGATTTGCCAGACAACGGACCAATGAATCATTTTCACCGCAAAACGAGGGCCTCCGTGTGTGCGTCTCGACGACGATGAAGGTAAAGAGCGGCGAGGCACGTTTCGCGCTCTATCGCGAATCTTACAGGACGTGTAAACCCATAAAACGTCGACCTTTGTAACCGGAGGAGGTCTACGAGGCAAGTTAAGACCCGGTGGTGTCGCAATCTACCGGAACCGTGTAATAACCTGGCGCCGTTGTGTTTCTGGATTTTATCTCGAGGTCTTGAGCGTTCTTAACGAGCCGGATATTATGTAACAATCATAACAACGATGACGATTAGAGTCGTGGAACGTGTCTAGTGGACAGTTCGAAACGATCGTTTGTAACGCGCTCAAACTGAAAGTGTGTGTGTGTGTGTTTAATAATAAATTAAACATTCGAGACCAGTAGCTTTTGGAAAAAATTATGGACTGTTAGTGTACGAGCTAACAAAGTTTATTAAAAAAAATAGCAAATTTCACGAGCGTGTAAAATTATTTCATCGGAATGATCATTTCGGAATATTTAAATGTATAATATTAAAAATAAATAATATATTATTATATATTAAATATATAGTATATAATATTTATATATATAGTAATAATAATATTATTAATATTATTAATATTTATATACATATACAGTAATAATAATATTATTATTAATAATAATATGATGCGTTATATATTTAAATATATTATTATTATAATATTTAAATATATAACGCATCATATTATTATTAATAATAATAATAATATAACGCATCATATAATTACATTTAAATGTTAAACATAATTATTTCTTGAATATTTTATATATATATATTAGTATTTTGTATTTTGTATTTAAATGATATTAAACGTCGATTTCAAGTCTGAAGCTTCTCAAATTCATCGCCGATTGTTTCAGAATAAAAAAGTAGATTACGTATCAAAATTTCGAAATCAAATTTATTACAATATTAATGCAATTTAGGTTGGAAAATACAAAGATGAATAATAAAATTTAATTAATATTATTTCATCTGCGATAGCTTAATATCGATTTTAGCATTATATTGTCCATGAATTTGATTTAATTTAAGCTCGGTATCAATCAATAAATATAACTGACAACGAATTTTATGTCTTATTAGTATCGGTATTTTTTACGCTTTTAAACCTGGAGCATTCTTTGATCACTTAGAACAATATGATTATAACTTGATGATTTATAAAATAATGAAAACATAAATTAATTTTATAAATCATTGAGATGTCACGTGAAAAAAGAAACGAAAGACGAGAATCTAGATAGATTTATTTGCAATAGAAGGTTCATCATTAAGATGCAAAAGAATTTCACTAAAATCCTGTTTTATTTTGCGATTGGCGTAATTCGTGCATTGAAATCTCCGTTTCAAAGACAGTTTCTCGAAATAAAAAGTTGCAAAAGTTTAGACATATACGTATATTTCTCAGAGATTCGTGTTCTAGAGAAAATATCACGGTGTTTGTTTAATTGGCTATTTCAACGCGACGTGTTTGAAACCGTGAGGTAAGCTCGAACGCTCATTCGCCAAGTATGAGACTCGTTTCAATGGCGCTCGAATAAGAGTTCCAGAATGGTATTTATATTTTTCCCCGAATGAGAATTTTAAAATGCAAATGCCACGCCGAACTACGCTGTTTCGGGATTTAACGAAAAATTACAGCGACCAGATTGCCGGTGAATCTTTTTACTTTTAACGCGTGTCATCCAGCGTTGAAAAATCATCTGTGAAAAACGGTATAACTTTCGAAGCTCCGTTGCAACAATCGTGCAAAGAATAATTGACGAAACGAAATCCGCGAAGAACGCGTGTTAAAACGAGTAATCGTGCGTATCATACCGCCGGAGGCAAAAAGAAAAAGAGAATCGAAATATCAAATAAACGTACATAGCGCGGAGAAATGTAACAATTCCAAAGCTGCTCGATTTCTTCGCGCAGACCGCTCTAGCTTTCCACCCTGTTTTTCGTCCTGTGTCTTTTTTAAATGTTACGAAATAA
Organism: Frieseomelitta varia; assembly: GCF_011392965.1. NCBI lineage: Eukaryota > Metazoa > Arthropoda > Insecta > Hymenoptera > Apidae > Frieseomelitta > Frieseomelitta varia. The sequence goes on from NW_025110579.1 coordinate 432,574, forward strand.
AGAAAACCGAGAAACTCGCTTCGTTCGCGCTCCGTAATGCCGACCTTATTTAACAGATTCCTCGAAACTCTCGGAATCCTTTTACGTTCCGCAGTTTTTTCAAAATCCACGCGGAGGAAATAATAGAATTTCCAATTATCCTTCGGGTCCCGCCAATTTCAACACGTTCAAGACCGATGACACAACACCTGTTTAATGTTAATCTAACATTATATTAATAATTAATAATAATATATTAATAACGATACTACGCGCCGTTATCTGAAGATTTGTATAATTAGCAAAATTTATTTCTGTTTTTAATTCCACTAAACTATCGCAATATCTTTAGCAGCCAATAGTAACGTCTTCTTTTATTACTGACTGACAAAACATCTCCAATTTGATGATTCATAAAATCTCAAAGTTTGTTTATACATAATTTATATAGAAATTAAATTTATTTTAAAAAATACTGGATATTAATAAATACGACAAACATTTAATTTCTAAATACATATTTTTTTTTTTTATTTTACAAAATATACATATATATATATATATATATATATATATATATATTTGGAACATTTGCTTTCGAGATAATTAAAATTATTGAAACAAATTAATTAACCCAAATACAAACGGTACAAGATAAATTTTACTTATTTATTTTTTAGAAATTCATTCTCATTACTTCAAACTACAAATAATATTATCAATTTTTAATTATTACTAAAATATATTTTTATTATAAAACTTCATTTAATTATGTTAATTTAAAATATATATATATATTTGACCTTTGACCTTTGATGGACTACCATAAAAAAAAAGATGCTCGTTGTGTAAAACTTTCTTCTGTCAGTACGATTTGCAAATTGTTGTGCGTTTTAATTAATTGAATCGCCAACTTCAAATTCGCCGCGTTTCCCGAAACACAAATTCACGGGCGTTAATAACGCGAGTCGATAACACTTAACGGTTCGCTCGGCTTTAACAGAAATATCTTCAACACGATTGAGAATTTCAATGGAGCAATGGATTACAGCTATTCGGCCATGGAGAGGATCCCAGGGTCCCTTTTCTGGTTCGTTTTAAATTGCCCGCCGAATGTTTACCACCAGGGACTTGCAATTAATAGACACCCGTTATTTAGCAATTAACTTAATTGAGGATCACTCGACGGATCTGCGTTCGGCTTGTGTATGAGTCATTAACATAATTAGAAGTAGTAGTTAATATAGTGCGCAGCGGTAATAAATGGGAACGCCGGTATCGGCGATAATTATTAAATAATAATAATTTAATTAACAGGGTTGTTACTTGTAATTAAATCGTTACTCTAATTACTATCTGACTCTGTATATATGTACATCCCCGTGATAAATAAACTACGGGATATGATATTGATGGAAAATATGTACGTATACGTACGTATACGTACGTGTGTGTGATACAATTTAATGGAACCATATGGAATGTGAAGTTGAATGTGAAGAATATTAATAGTAAATTATCTCTCTGTTGCAAGGAATAAATTTGATTTAGTTTGGTCATCCCATGATATTCTTGAAAGATGTAAAGTCGGAGAAATAAGGAAAAAGATCCAAGAGTTGAAACGAATGTTATATACACGTCTGATAATCAGAAAGAAAAAACTTGGATACTTATATAATTACATAATGTAATAGTTTCTTGTTTATTTAAAACTTGGAAATCTAGGACTCTTGCGTTTACTTTAATATAGCTTCGCTACTACTTCTCTCACACACACATACATATATATATATATATATATACTAATTATATTATATATTATATTAATAATTATATTATATATTATATTAATAATTATATTATATTATATTATAATTATTATATTAATAATTATATTATATTATGTTATAATTATTATATTAATAATTATATTATATTATGTTATAATTGTTATATTAATAATTATATTATGTTATAATTATTATATTAATAATTATATTATATTATGGTATAATTGTTATATTAATAATTATATTATATTATGTTATAATTATCATATTAATAATTATATTATATTATTATATTATAATTCAGTAGTTAATCACTGATTAGATCATTTCTCACCTTCCAAGATATTAATATTCAAATAAAAAAATGATATAAACGCGAATCTCTGGACCGCTATTCGTCGCGAGGATCGTTTCTTTTTCCTTTTTCTTTTCGTATTTCATTGACAATTTGTGTGTACATGAATGGCGAACAAGTTTTGAGTCAGATTATGGCTGGTCTCGCCTAAAAAGTCGTTGGAACAGAATGATGGCTGAAACTTTTCGGGCCACTATTATAACTTGCTACCTCGTAACAAAGAGAAAGTTTTTTTAATACCTTCGCACCACCACCGCGAGTCTACGTTCTCTCCCTCTCTCTCTCTTCACGCGCAGGAATAGTTCGAAAGAGTTAGTACGATTTTAAAAATGTTAAATACAATGCCGGACAGTTTCTAGTTGAATGATGTTGTGACACGGAAATTCTCAAGTTTCGTTCAATTAAAATTTTGTGAACTCACTTTGCAATAATTGGCCAAATTGCCACAAGTTCCGGTTATATTGTATTTCCTCGTTTGGAAAGTATCGCGTGTCAGATTGGTACGTATGAAGTATCCATTCTTTGAAATTTGAATTATCAATTATAAAGTATCAACCATGAAGAATAGCGTCAATTATCAATCACATTAAACAAGAAGAAATTTGATACAAATTATATACATTTAATGTTAGAAAGGTTCGTAGTAACAATATTAAACGACTAACAATCAGAAAAATCCTGTGTAATTTGCATTTAGAAATACCTCGAAAATTGCTGCATTGGCGTAGCTAAACTCTATTCCAAGAATTTTAAACTTGATAATTGGAGAAGTTTGCTGAATCGACTAGTATATATAATAGAATATAGCGTACTACGATTACTAGATCATAGAATTTTATGATAATTCACGCTATCCTAAATATAATTTAAAAGATTGGACATATACAGAGAGATTTGTTATCACCTGTTAATATTAAGTACTTGGTACATTAAATATTAGAACAAATATTATATTTTAGATATTTTCAATATTACCTGCTGCCCCAATAAATATATAAAAATCCGCAGTCTAACTATTAGAATAAAGTCAAACGACGTCGTGCCGGAAAGATTGGCGTTTCGTACTTAAAATCTGAGAAAAAAGGACGCGGGGAAAGTCGTGAAAATGAATTTGCCAGAAACCAAAAGAAATCCCCGGCAAAAGGAAATCCTTGATATTCATTTCGTGATTCCCTCGAGTTTTCTGCCCTTTAACCGACCCGTCGTAAACTTCTCAATAACGTTGCAAACGCAATCTCATTCATTGTTGCCACCTTTTACACACCGCAGACAGAGTACAGCGCCACTTTTACGGGGGTGGGTATCGGAAAATCATAAACCGCCCAGGCGAGAAAATATACTCCAACTATCGACGCTTCAACGTGGAATTTTTTCGAAATTTACACAACGAAACTTCGCGATTTTTCGAAGACAGAGTTTCAACGACGAATCGAAATTATACTTTCCACTAGCTGGATTTTATATTGGTCTATCATCTTCGTTCGATAGCACTTAATCAATGAATTTAGCTCACGATCCGTGAATGGATTTTGGACACCTATTATGGAAAATTCTCATGAATGCATTATTATAAATTTTTATAATACATTATACGTTCCAAAACATTTGAAAATCTTTGATCCAATTGAATTTTATTACGGATCTCCGCGCGAAGAGTGTAAAAAGCAAAATAAAATTAAATACCATTCCAAGTTGTTACAGTTTGGAAGTTGAAATTGCAAAAATATAAACAAAACGCATAATGCATAAAAACATGGAGAATGCACAAAATATAGTATTTGATCAGCACATGAAATTATACATATTGTACATTATATTCATATCATATTAATATCCTATTTAGTATACGAAATTATATATATTATTATTATATATAATACAGTTATATTTATTGTCGATATTCAGTAGATGAAATTACCATCATTCGTTTAATTACGTCCGTAAACGCTGAAACTCGAAATTCAATTCAAATATAATACGTACGGCGATTAGTATTATAGAAGTTGCACAGACACATCCACGCTAATAAAAGCTGCTCGATCTAGGAATCTTTCGTATTTCGTAGAAAGCGAGAGAGTCGAAAGGTTGAAACAGTTAATTCCGCGATCGTGTCTTTGGCCCATTGTCCTTTGCTCTTTAACCGGATAGACCAGATATCGTGATCGAAGGCCTGGCAGAGCCCGCTGGAAACTTTCATTCCAGCCAGTTTCTACTCCATTTACCGCTGTCGGTGCGGTATATGTACGTACGGCTCGCGTGATCTGCTTAAAACAGTAAAGTGTGGTTGCCCGCTACTGGCGTTGCGTTAATCAATTTTATCGCGAAGTCGATTCCATCCGGATAACGCGTACCAAGGCGAAGCTCCTCTCTCTCTCTCTCTCTCTCTCTCCCTCTCTCTTTCTCCCTCCCTCTCCCTCTGTATGTGGCACGCTGCCCCGTGTCCACATTATTAATTGGCCAGTGCATAACACAGCAATAACATTAGCCGAATAATATAATAATGCTATCGGCAGTGGACCACCGAGCCGGCCGTGCTCCGACAGAATCCGCCAGCCGAATTTGATGACGGAGCACGACAAACATATTTGCATAATATATATTTCGTTATCGCGTAAAACGCGAAACGGAGACCTGTAATCAGCGCCGACCATGTATAATCGTTGATGGTTAATGCAGTAATAAGAATGGTTCGGATTTCGGTTCAGTTTCCGGCGGTTGTTGCACATCCGTGTGTTGGTGAACGTTGATTGCGGCTTGAACATGTTAATATATGGATGCGTACGGGATAGATTATTAAATTACGCGATTAGGCGGATGACGATTGGTTGTATAATCTTTGCTTCGAAATGAACGTATCTACATATGTTTTTTTGCAAGCAGATCGAAGATCAACCGCGATCGAGAACACGCGCAACACGTACACCTTATTATAGTGATCTTTTGCTACTAGCCTTTGTTACAATTATTAGACAGTGAATCTTTATACGTTTTACGAATAATCAGTAATCATAGTCGTGATTAGAACGACAAAGCTTAAGCAGAAATTTAGTCTCGTTGCTAAATATTATAACAAGTACCATGCAATAATAAAAAAAAAAAGATAATAGAGGTTGGAAGAAATATTACGAAGAATCTCTTCGTAAAGAAATATTGATCGATCGCGTTGCTAAATTTTGATTCAATTTTGAGGGAATTAAACGTGTGTTTCTTTGATATGCTTCCAAACGTTGCAGAGATCATCGATATCATCGCGATTACGTAGTTTTCGCTCGGGCTGGAAATAGCAAAAAGGAAGAAGGAATTATTGAATGAAGAATGGAATTGTTCAATATCGAAGATCGTTGAGACAGAATCTCTTTGACCGTCGAAAAATCGCTTCGTTCAATCAAATCATCCAAACCAACCCAGTAATCCGAAGATTCTCCTCATCGGGAATCGCGTCGTACGACTTTACCACAGAATCCTGAGTCGCTGAGTCGCATAGCTTTGCATAACTTAAAAACTCTTTGTCGCTTTAAGGAGCTGTTACAAGCGAAGCAACCTGACGTTGTCCCCTTCGGAATAACCTGGCCGAACGCGAATTTTTTTTAACCAATCTAAATAGTTCCAGATCGAACCGAACGTTTCTCCTTTTAATTGACTTGCTCAAGACAGTGTACTCGAAGATAATTGCATGTAAGAAGGTTTCTTTTTCTTTTTCTTCTGTGATTAAACTAATACTCGTAGTTATATTATGTTATAACTATCGAACACAATCGAAATAATCGTGTACCCAGATAGATTCACGATCTAGATCAAAGAATAATCATGCCTGATGCCACATCAAATCTGCTCACGATCAAACTCCAAGCATCTAATCACGATCAATTAAAGTCATTACCAAGCGACAAAGCATCGCTTAAAATCGATATACCGGCCATACAACTCACTGTTACACGCTAAATACCTGTCCACGATCAAACTTTAACCATCTATATAAACTTGAACTAAATACTAACCAACTAAAGTCACCGTCGAGTGACAAAACAATTGATACGTCGAACTACACTGCACTGGCGATCACCCTCTAAACACTTATCCACGTAAACCTCAACTAAATATGAATCAACCAAAGTCACCAAAGTTAACTGACACAACTGTTCGTTGCTTACAATCGATATCGAACCATATACAGGGTGTCTAAAAAGATTGGGACCAAACTTAGACTACGTAGGTCAAATAGATGAAAAAGGTTGATATAAACTTATGTCCAAAAATGCTTTATTGAAAAGATATAATCGTTCAAACATTTATGGAGAAAATTCGTCTTACAATTCGTTGTAAGACGATAGACAATAGACAATTCCCTCAACGTTGGATTGTTGGATTTTATATTTAATAAAGCATTTTATTTACATATATATTTTATTATGTATTTTATATATTTTATAAAAAATACATAATAAAATGTTATATATTTTTATTATGTATTTTATATTTTACAAAGCACTTTATTTGCATATATATTTTATTATATATTTTATAAAGCATTTTATTCACATATATATTTTATTACATATTTTATATTTTACAAAGCATTTTATTTACATATATATTTTATTATATATTTCATATTTTACAAAGCATTTTATTCACATATATATTTTATTATATATTTTATATTTCATAAAGCATTTTATTCACATATATATTTTATTACATATTTTATATTTTACAAAGCATTTTATTCACATATATATTTTATTACATATTTTATATTTTACAAAGCATTTTATTCACATATATATTTTATTATATTTTAATTTTATAAAACATTTTAGTCCCATATATATTTTATTACATATTTTATACTTTATAAAGCATTTTATTTACATACATATATTTTATCTTCATATATATTTATATGAATTTTTTTCATCTATTTGACCTCAGTAACACGTAGTCCAAGTTTGGTCCCAACCCTTTTAGGACACCCTGTACACATATGTAGCTACGTACACACATAATCACACGCCAAATACCCAGCAACGATCAAACACTCAAGCGTGCATTGAAAATCTACGGGTAGTGTCTCGCGATCACGTCTGGAGGCACGCGAGTGATCCGAATCTCCGGCGGTTTCGCTTATAATCCGTCGTCGAGGCTCTTGTTCGAGGCTCACGAAGGAGCGTTCGGAGGCTGAAGCGACAGGTAGTCGGATGAGAAACCGCTGCCGGTCGGAGGGATCTCCGTGCCGTGGCGTAGGTATGGGTTTTAATTATTTCCACGAGATGAGATTTCGCCACGGAGGCTAGTATTGAGCGCTAGTCCGGTGTAAATTCCGGGGAGCACCGGCTAATCGGCATAATTCCACGGAATCCGTAATAGACTTCAGAATGGGCTGGGAGACGTTGGCGAACATTCGTCCAGCAACAACTATCCTTCTCCCCTCTTCTTCTCGTTCAGTCGTTCAGTCGTTCTCCTCTTCTTCAATTCAGCTCTCTCTCTCTCCCTCGGTATGTTTTCGGTTCGTTCCATCACGTTTTCACTCTCTCTTCTCCGATAGATTTCGTTCTCACGCTTCGTTCTTCCCTTCCTCTCCTTCTTTCTTTCTTTCTTTCTTTCTTTCTTTCTTTCTTTCTCCTTCGTTCTGTTCTTTCATTTACCTTTCCTCCCTTCGTTTCATTCGGTCTTTCGGCTTCTTTCGTCTCGTCTCGTTTGTTTCACTTTCCTTTCTTTTTTTCGTGCCTCTCCTCATTCGCGTCTTTCGTTCCTTTGTAATTCTTTCGCTATACCAAACGAGGTACTATCAAATTGATTTATTAAAAAAAAAAAATAATAAACAGAACAAGAACGATCGTTTTAGAATGTTCTTCAAATTTCGTTGATCACACAGTCAAACAAATCATCCTGTCATGTCATTTCAAAAAAAATCGAGATCACAGTTCCTTCTGTATTTGCTTCTTCTTTCACCCTAGAACCAAATTAATTTAGAATTAATTCATAAAACAAATTTCTTTTTAATTCTACCAGTTCGCGTAAAAGATGAAATCTACGATAGACCTCCGGCTAATATATCCAAATTTCGTGAAGGTATCAACGAGATCGTTTTCAGTGGGACAACAGAGGGATTACATCGGTTAAACCGGATTACGTATTATGGTAATGACGCCAATTAGACAAAATCGAGTCACGCAAATATTATCTGTCCGATCAGTTAAGTTTCTTAATTTATCTTAGCAGGCCGGAAGTGGTGTGATCGATAGGATAGAATTGGTTAGAAACGGCTGTTCCAATCGTGCTTCATCATCTAATTGCAATCGTTCGCAGCCCGATTAACGTTGAATACGTATCATGATCGTTTGATCGATATTTAATCTCCGATTACATGGGATTATGTATTAACGCATTGTAGAGACTTTGTTGATTCCCTTGGTCTAAGCCGTTTCCCAAGCTAACTAGCTCGTGCAGTCAATTTGATCCTATTCGTTGAAGAAAAGATCCAGAATATGAAGAGGTTTAGTTGTTGAAATAATGAAAACGATTAATGTTTCGTAAAAATTATTTTTCACGTGTCATATTAATTTAATAACTAGTCCAGCCATTACGATAATTTGCTCACAAGAGAGAATCTTCAAATAAATAATTCAAGAAATTATGGAACTGTGGAAATTATGAAACTACAACATATACTGTAATATATAGTATTATAGTATTATGTAATATTATAGTATATTAATATATTAATACATTATATAGTATTATGTAATATTATAGTATATTAATATATTAGTACATTATAGTATAATATATATTATATTATACAGTATACGCTGTAGTTCCATAATTAATATTTTTAACTATAACAATATTTTTAGCAATATTTTTAATTCTTTTCCCCTCGAAGTTTGATAATTTTTTGAATTTTAATATGGGAATCTTCCTTTATTTTTTTACGGTATTTAAGAAAAAAATTTCAACTGAGGCCAAGCGATTGACAGAATCAAGAATTCAGTTTTAGTAAATTTAAAAAATTTAAGAAAATGTTTCAATTTATATTAATCGATTAGTAAAATTAAAAATTTACAATAATTTTGTAAAGTTTGTCGTCTCTTGCAAAATTAATTTAACAATTAATCTATAATATTTATTTATCGCTATAATCTTTACATAAAGTATCATTAAAAAACGTCTGTTTGGAGAAAGTATCTCTATTGAAGCTAGTTGAGTTTAAAGCAAGTTTCCAAAGTCCTTGCGTTTCCAATATAAATCTTCTTTGGGGAATCGAAGATACCATCGATGTAAAGAGCATTGGCAAGTTTGTTGCATACAAATTGCACAGTGAAAGGAGGGGGAAAGCGTATCGATCGATTTCAGTTACATTCGGCACAGTATTGGTTCGTTAAGATGCCGACAGTTTGTGTTTGCTGGGAATAGTCCAAGATCAACTTTGATAAGACATTCTCACATCGTACGTGTACTGGATACAAAGGACATTAACGCGCGGCTCTACTTAAGAAACCTTGACAAAATTTTGTTAACTGTATCCTCGAAATAACATATTTCGTAAAAATATATATATATCTTTGATGATATTGCTTTGGAAAAGAATTATATTTTCATCAACGTAGGTAATAAAAGTGACAAGTATCTTTCGTGTAAAACTGTTGTTAATATAGATACAAGTTATGGTATTTCTCATTTAGATAAATCAATTAATTATTTTATAGAATTTAAGAAGGTCAAAAATTGCTTTTATACGAGGAAAGCCGTCAAAATTCTCCGAATTTCATACCTAGAACAACGTTTATTCTTAACTTCAGTAGTACAAGTCAACCAAAGCTGCTGCAGTAATATACATCAACATTCGATGAAACTTACTCTAGCTTCTTTTGCGACTACATATCGAGAAACATATTGATTAGAAAAATTTCTTAAGATTTTTCTAAATCTTATTTTACTTCCTCTTATTTTGTCATATTTCACGCAGGCATCCTACTAATAAATCAAAATTACTTCGAACATCAGTTGCACGTAGTTTACATTAGTTTGTAAAAGTCTATCGATTAATAAGAAAGAAATTAATTAGAAATTCAATTCCTTTTTTTCCTTGTTCACGCAAGTGCGATATCCTGACATTGTCATATGTGTTATTAATGGGTGTGTCTGTATCATCGACACGGTACACCCATAAAAGAAGCCAATAGGAGTAGTAGACAAATCTGGCATGGAGAAGAAACGCCGGTACGAATGGTAGACTTGGACAGTTCGATGGCAGCAGTTCGATGCTAATGAAATTCCGCCGGTCGCTCTCATAGATTGTGCAGTCGGTCCAAGTGACTGCTAGTTTGGCATGAGTGCGAATCCACAGAATGCACACCATGGGACTATCGTCCTTCAGGCGAACCTTGGTGTCCATTTGCACACATTCGCAATCGAATCGAGTTTGTCCAATATTAAATATTATACGAGGTCTTTAATTTGTGAAATATTAATTGCAGGGTGTCTCTAAAATCGTGATACAACGGACGAAATAATGATTCAGCGGATAAAAGTAAGTCAATAGCTAATTGAAACTCTCGTAGCTCTCAAGAAAATTTGAGAATTTATCGAGAACAGTTACTTAATTATATTATATTATTACATTTAGTAACTATTAGTTAATTATATTACTGTAACTGTTTTATTGAAATCCGCTGTTTTATTGCAATCATAAGTGAAGAAATTATATTTTTTATTTTACTTTCACACGTGTCCAATTGGATTATTCACCGCAATCCAAAATTCAAATATATTCGTTAAATTTACAAATTTTTCCAAAAATTGGAAAAATCAGAAAATTTTAGGGACACCTTGTATTGCATCAATTATAGAATACATCAATATTGGAAATGAAAAAGCAAATAATATTTTCTTACTGAGAGCTAGTCTTTGTTTTATACTGTTGCTTTTTAAGTTATAATAAACGACTGGATACTAATGAAATAAAATATTTAATAAATAATCGAGCTTCCAATATTGTTTTATTAAAGCGTGATGTGGCTGCAATGGCAGACTTAATAATAACGCCGTGGAAACGACAGGTTAAATTTTTTTAATCAAGAAAAATGGTTGACCCGAAGACAGACACGATTCATTCAACTTCATAAACGTCTCGGTTAATTGCGATAATTTTCCTGTCAACAGAGGAAACAATTAGTGTAACGCCGGGATGACTCGCGTAACTGAAAAAAATAGGCAGACTCAGGCAGATTCAGTGTCGTACTACATTTGAAGTACAGCTTTTTTTAACGAACTTCTTTCTGCTATTCCAGTACGTTGCAAATGAATTTATAATTTTGTAGCTATTTTATAGTTATGACTCGGATTGAAAAACAATATAAAATTCCTGAATGAAAGTACATTATTTTTTTTAATTATCACCTCCATACATATGTATGTATATCTCTCAAAAAGAAAATTAAATTATAAAATCTGAATAACTGTATGAAGTTATACTACTGACCAAAAGCATGGACAGACGATATACATATGTATAATAATTACAGAAACAGTAGTGAAGTCTATTATACGTGACGCGTCTGGCTACATGCGGGTATATGCCACTTAACATTAATCAAGTATACACATTCAACTCAATAAGCAATTTAAAAAATAGATACCTAAAGTTTTATTATTTTAACAAGAAGCATATAGACTATAAAAATTGCAAGTATGTGTTTCAACTTTCGGCGCTTAAATTTTATTACTATATTAATAAATAACTTCAATATTTGAACAAATATCTGTTTGTAATCTTTCAAACTAATTTGCCCGACAAGATCGTAATAGTGTTAAATATTAAAAAATAGGCGATAATATTAATAATATAATATATATATATATAATATTAAAATATTATATATATGTGTGTGTATGTATATATGAAATACTGTCGAAAAGAGAAAAGAGAAGAGAAAACAGATATAATGCAGGAAATATTATCGCCTAAGTAAGTTTCTCCAATAATAGGAAAAGAGGTGGCAAAAATTGAGATTATTTGATCATTAGAAGAAAACGTTTCCGTGTAAAGTGACACGTCAAAGTAGGAAAAGTGGGAAACGATCGAGCTCTGGGTTTACGGGGGTGCCATCGCGATTGCGAGAGTGACTTTTAATCTAGTAGAAGGAACGAGAACGATCGGTGGGGGGGGGGGGGCTAGCAGAAAGAAACATAGTTGGATTTAATAAACATTCCCGGATCGTAATCGGCCGTCGCCGGCCAGAGGGATCAATGTCCCGATTTCCCGACAGGAAATCTAGATTCCAGGGTAGATTAAACTTACCGGAGATATGCTCATCGCCGATAAGTGACTTTAACTTTCGGAAGCTGTTCACAGTTCAGTGCGTGCATAATGAAGATTCGCAACGGAGTTACGAGAAAGTCTTTTGCAAAGTCTCGTGGAAACGCAGCCCGGAATAACGAAAGTTTCGCCTTTGATCGAATTATGGTCGGTAACGAATGTCCCTACGGATTTTTCATTTAGCCTCCTAGTCCGATGGTTAAATTCATTTTTAAATGCGCTTAATCTTTTATATATCTTGACTTTGTATATTTGTAGCGCTTTAATATTTCCGACGTGTGTACTGCGTGTTATTGTCGAACTGAATTACCATAAAATTTGTTTCCTCTCCTCCTGTGTTTTCAATATCCCAAATGTTTAAACGTAGCCGATGAACTTGATTAGAAACGATTAAGAAGGATCAAGATTTCTTTGCTGTTACTTTCTCAGTGATATATCGACGAATGACAATTGCGTGTTGCGCGGTGGATTGTCGATCATGTAGGAAAAGTGATTTCGTTTCTGTGGATCAACGCGGTTTCTCATTTGTCACGTGTCACCGGAAACGGGCATTAACATTCCGCGCCGCCCTAGAACAGAAGAAAATGTCGGACGGATGGGATAGGAGTTAGGTAATGAATAGAATCTATTCGAAATGGCGCGAGGCCGACGCGACGGATACGTTGACACTATGAATAATTACAAACGTCGAAACATTTCATTTTCACGCCCGCTTATGAACATTCAACGATTCACCGGCTTACCATACATTCAGTGAATCCTATGGATCCTACATGGATCCTGTAACGAGTGAAAATCACTCTGATTATGTAAAATCAATCAAGTTAAAATTAATCGAGTTTATTCGGTTAAATTTTCCTACAATTTTCCTACATTCTCCTGAAAAAGTATCTCAAGTTTAAACAGAAATGTGAAAGAATTCTCGTTATCATGACTTTGTAGTTATTAATGATTGTTTTATTGTTATTAAATTTTTATTAGCATTATTGGACTTCGTTGTTTGTTGGATTGATTGAAATGTAAAAATTTAAGGATCGTGGGTTAATTATACTATTGCGCAGACTCTATTTTCGCGACTATATAATTCTTCTTTAGCGTTCACAGCTTCCTTTAACATTGACCGTTTTGCCGGTCGAAAGTTTTCTCATTCAATTATGGTTCTTTCGTGAACTTTATTACAGCCGCGATATTTCACTCTGGATTCATAAAAATAATCGGGAAGTTCGCAAATACAAATTATTACCTATTACGTTGGCGATCATTTCATCGAGAACTCGAATGTGCAAACTAATTAGGATGCAAAGCGTTAAAAGAAAGAAATGTGATTCACCGTTGGTTCAAGAAGAAAGTGTTATTTCAGTCAAAATTCATCATACTTGTCTTTTGCTTAAATTCAGTAAAACAACATCGTAAATTCGTTCAAACAGATGCTATAAATTTTTTCGGCAACTATCGCGAAATCAATTTCAACAGTTACATATAAATATTATAAACTAAATCTAACGCGTACTTGTTCATTTATCTCTCAAACGTACCATAAAACAAACTGTACCTACGTGTCTTACGTATCGATGGCTCATTCGAATAAATCGAAACGTTGCCATAAAATGAATCGCGCGGTTCAGCGTGAGAGAGGCTCAATCAAAAAAGGAAAAAAATTCGCGTTGTAACGAAAGTATCGGATAAAGTTCAACAAAGCGAACGGCGCGAACGTCAGTCAAACGTTGGCCTCTCTCCCTCCTGGCCTCTCACCCCCTCCCCCTGTCGCGGTTGTTGAAATTGCACGTGAATTCGACAGTCTTGAAGCTGTCCATCTTGCAACGGTAAACAGCTTTGTAAACGCGATCATATCCGGTGACGTTAAATTGCCGCGGCGCAGATCCGGCGCGAAGTTACGCATGCCGGTTGGTGCACGTGTGTAGTATTAGACATTTACACGGTCACAGAGCCGGGTGACAGTAGCACGAGTGTCTTTGACGTACTCTCCGTTACAATGCAACGGGGCTGCCGAGGCCTTTGTGCGCGCAAATGTGACGACTGCACGCGGCAGCATGTCGGTAATGGCCGCTGTCATTCGTTAACAGGCCCCACGTTGAAATAAATCAACGATCTAAAGGTGTTCTATCGTTCTGCGGTTCGTTTGCCACGGATTATAGAGAGAGCGCGAGCCGGTTCCCACCGTTCCGTTTGATGTCGCCCAACGTTTCTAAGTGGCGAAGTCGATTTTCTGCTAACGTGCCTCTTTTTACGGATAATTGCTGCTGCCTCCTCCTCCCCCCACCACCCCTCCTCTTCATTTCTGTTCTGCTGTTCGGCGAACACGACTCGACGTACACAGGCCATCGTGAGGGCCTACAGTTTAGAAAATTGAAGATCACAGGGACGTCGTGGTTGGAATTCTCTGACGTTTCGAGGGTGAATCTATGGGGCGTGTGAAGGTTATGAGAACCAGAGTTTTAGAAAGATTTAAAACGGTGGCGGGAAGTTCGAGTGGGATCCCCAAAGGATTAAACTTATCAAGAACCACCACCAGCAGATACAAATTATCCTCGTCGACGTTAAAGTCGACGTAATAATTGCTGAAACGGATATCCCCGCCTGCTATTCCGCGTCTACACTTTCTTTGAACGCTGTAACCTTAATGTGTGAAGTTTGTATTCTCGCTTTCCTCTGTTATTTTAGATGTAGCTATAATAAACCTCGAACGAGGTTTCCAAAGCTTAAATAAAAGAAGAAGAGAAGTAAGTTCGAATGACGCTGAGGTTCAAATCAATTTCGCTTCCCGTTTGAGAGGTTCAAAGTTGAGGCGAGAAGTTTGGAAATGTGGAATCCAGAATTGAAAAGTTGGAATTAAAATTTAGTCCGTATTTGTGTTTGTCTTCTTATTCTTTCCTGAATCGCAGGGACGAAGATTTTGAAATTTACAACCCAAGTAAAAAACTAAAATGTGTGGAATTTTGTTAATTAACTTATTTCGAAACATTATGGTTATACTTTAATTCAGAGAGAAGCCGTTTAGAAAATTTATCATCGAAGATGGTACAACTTGACAATGTATAAACTTGTGTCTCCTTTGCCCATTGATCATGAAACCTGTTAAAGTTAAACATCCAACCCAGTGTTACCATATGCAGTCAGTTAGTGTATCATCAGCAGCAATGCACGATGCATCATGACCACTCGTATGTGCTACTGTATTACAATAAATCGCCTCGATCCTCCTCGTAAAACAGATACTCGTAAACGCGCAGCAACAGAGAAATTTTCCACTGAAATCGAAACTGAAGATTCCGTAAATACACTGAGATATTATGCGCAGAAATAATTTAAAATGTCCACATTATTATTTTATATAATATAGAATAACGAATGAATTGAAATATTCTATATTATAATATAATATTATTATAATTAAATAATATTATAATATTACCATATTACAATATTACAAAATTACAATATTATAATATTATAATATTATGTTATTCTATTTTATTAAAAATTCTATAATATTATGTTATTCTATTCTATTAAAATATTCTATGATATTATGTTATTCTATTCTATTAAAAATTCTATAATATTATGTTATTCTATTCTATTAAAATATTCTATAATTCTATAAAATTATATACGAATTACGCTAAATATATAATTTTCACTCACGCTACAAATACAAAATTGTCCAAAAATATCCACTATCAATCGTAAAAGAAAAAATATTGAGCATCTAACTTGTAAAGTTTGAAATACCTAAATGCACAGAAATTTTCAGCAAATTGTACTTCATACGATATATATTTTCCCTTGCCTCACTCGAGTGTCTTCGATCGAAAATTGAAAATCAAGTGCGTTTGATGCGGTACGATGGCGTAGGATGAAAATCGTCGCCGCCTGAAGGCTTTGCCATGCACTCGTTCCAGTTGAAAAAAAAAGAAAATTTGAAAGTCAAATCGGTTTATTGTGCACGAATATTTTGCCTACATTTCCGCGGCTCGCAATTATAAAAATATTTGCTCATAAATCTATGATATAATGGGACTAACAGAATTTCCGTTTTATCACGCCACTATCGTGAAATATCACCGTCCCGAAATTTTTCGTCCCGTCGCGAATCGACAACAAACTAAACATGGAAAATCCATTTTTCTTCTTTTCCTCTTTTTTTTTTCTTCTCTTTTCGTTGTATTTTATCTCCACACTCTATCTGTTTTTCTTCCAGCATATTCGCGTCCAGTGGATTTTGGAAAGACTGTTCTCAATAACTGGTAATACTTTTTCAATAACATTAATAGACATTCGTCTTAAAATAAAATAAGATAAATACGTTGTTAAAAATATATATCGTGGCAATATTTCACAAAAGCATAAATACAATTAAATCTCATTTGTCCAACTTAATTCGTCTCTTGATGTCAAGTCAACACAATAGTAAAAGGTTAATATTCATAATGAAAAAATAATTTCATTAATAATGAACCTAATGATAAATCCTACTTTCACGAGTAAGTGTTCAATTCCATATCATAGTTTTGTCTAAGATCATGATTCGTTGTTTTATATTTTCACTTGTTACAACTATTATAAACTGAATGCACAATTATATGGCAATTTATACTGCCTACATCAGGTATTTGAAAACGTATGAAAATTATATATGACACAGTTTGTTATCAAAAGTGTTGAAAATATAATAATATAAGAAAAGTCAGATTGATACGAGGGACGAACAAAGGATAAAATAACTGTATAACGTGACAAATATCGTAACGCGTCGATGCGACTCGATTGACGAGATATTATTTAGTTTTGCCGTAAAATCTTTGGTGAAAAATGGACAGCTCGTCCGCGGCTTTACAGCGTATTGTTGGCTTTTAACGTTTGAGGGAGAGGAAAAAAAAAACAAGGGCGAAAATTCACCGTAGTTTATTATCCGTCCGGTGAAGTTTTATTAGCGTGAATTTCAATCCGTACGCGCTCGAACAACGAGTGTTTGAAAAACTTCACACGTATGCCGTCGTCGAACATGTAAAAATCATTTTATTTATGAAATCAATTATTTCCAACGGCAAGAAAGAAATATCTCGCGTTTCTCCTGTGGTATGGAATCACGATATTTACAAAAAAACAATATCATAAATATTCACTGTATTCAATTTCCATATCATTTTCTATTTTCATTCTTGAAGTCCGGTGTTCGCGGAATACGATCGAAAATCGGACACAGCTCCATTAAAACATTTATATCCGGACTTTCAACGCTGATAAGTGAATGCATTTGCATTCCAATTATTTTTGAAAATTTTCTCAAAAGTTTTGTCTAATTCTATCCCATATTAAATGACAATGTTGTTCGTAGCTTTTAATAATTATGTTAACGTACACTGTAATGTAAAACGTGTTTCACCCCATAACACACGAATTTCAAAAAACATGTTCTCTGTATAAATTCATTTCTTCGTTCGCTACTTAATATATTTAATTTTTAATTATTTAATTATTTTATAATACGTTTAATTATTCTTTTAATTATTTTACAGTGTATTTAATTTGTTTTTTAATTATTTTATAATATATTTAATTGTGTCTTAATACATTATTACCCCGGAATGGAACAAAACAACACTCGACATTCATTATTTCATTTTCCATTGTAACAATGATAATAAAATTTAATCGCTCGTGTGTGAAGCGCAATGTTGCGTTCGGAAATCGTTAAGCGTTCCTTTTCTGCCATTCTTGGTTTTTGCCACGCGTTTCATCTCGCGAGTTCAAGCTGGCGACTGTATTGTACATGATAATAAGTATCGGGTTTTGGTTTTTACTCTCCCGCTAGGGAGCTCCAAGTGTGAACGTCTCCTTAACTCGCGGAAATAATTTCCTGTTTGTTTGGTGTGCACGAACGAAAAGCGTATATCACGGTTCTTACGCGACCGAAAATGCGAAACGATTTACGGAGTTCAGTCGGCCGATTATTCGTGTATATTGTCCGCGTAGTATCTGCACGAACGCCAATAGCGTAGACAGAGGGTAAATTGTAGCGATAATTCGTGAAATCGATACGGTTCTCTGTCGTAGGATATCGTCAGAATTTGTCGCGATACTAAACTTCGATAAAAAGTATTTCTTTAACTGATATTTCTCATTCAATCTCGAATGTCTGTACTTATTGAGCAAGTGAAAAATTTGCTCCGTCGCCATGCTAGACTGCGGATTTTTATGAATTTTTTAAAAATTTGTAGATACAAACGTGCGGACAGTGAGAATAATAGCATACTTCAAATGTATAAAATATTCAAAGTATATGCTTCTTATAATACTTAATGCGTAAATTAAAAACGATCTATCTAAATTTCTTAATTATCTTAAAATGTATTATCTAATATATGATAATATAAAATTGCATGTATTATACATCCTGCAGACTAGTGATTGTACTTTCTTTACTACATATATATATTAAGTATAAATATATATATTATATAATATTATATATAAAATATAATATAAGATATAATATTATATATATTATGTATAAAATATATATATATATATATTATACGAAGATTCTCTTTTATGAGAAAAAATTGTATTTATAATCTTGAGATATTTTTGTTTTTATCGACCACTAAGTCGATAGTTTAAATAAATTTTGTCTATGTATTTATAATTGTATTTATAATCTTGAGATATTTTTGTTTTTATCGACCACTAAGTCGATAGTTTAAATAAATTTTGTCTATGTATATCCTTGCTATTAACTGAATCTTCGTTGATAAGGAAGGACCATAACTCAATGATAAAGAGAACGAGAGTTTCTGTGTATTTGGCCGATGAATATTTATAACGAGCCTCGTATTATTTCCTCGTGCTAATTTCGACGCAACAGGTACAAATTACATATTCCGGATCACATTAATAATATCCCTGTTTCGACATTAAGCCGCATTTTACGTTCAATATTTAATTCGGCATACAGACGTTTTAAACTCTGCCCTCTTCTTGCGTATTATTTATTTAATTTAATTTAATTTAATTTATTTGTTTGCGGATCATTTGCATGAACACGCGATAACATAATAATATTTCCAATAAATAAAATGTCTGAGTACATATGTTCCGAAGGTATCATTTTTCGTTAATTGTTAACCAATTTAAACGGGGTAAATCCATGTGGAAACAAATATAATATAACTTTTGCTTCGTCGAATTATTAATGAAACACTAATGAAAAGCAATATTCTCTTTTGTTATTAAAAATTATATCGATGAATCGCGAAATAATGATTCAGTTTTTCGACGACCGCAGAAACATCAACCCTTTGAACGCTCGCTAAAATTACCAAAACCCTTAAAATTCAATACTTTTACATTAAGGGTATATTCATAGCCTTTTGATATTTGTTTATTCAATATACTGTTGTATATTATCTTTCTCGTACCTTTAGTTATTTTAATATATATTTTAATATATATTTTTTTATATATTTATTTATTTTACTTTATTTTATATATTTATTTATATATAGCAATTGCTTTAACTATTTCTAATAATTATAATTATTTATATTTAATAATATTATATATTATGTAGCTTTAACTATATCTAATAATTATAATTAATTATATTTATAATTTTAAGCATCTCAAATAATTTGTACGATACTCTAACATGAACTCTAAAGACATATTAATGAGACAGAACAATCGAAAATCAATCACACATCGACGAAATCAAGATTTATTGCGTGATAAAATTATTTTTCGATGAGCCGGTGAACAATATGTAGTGGGCAAGTTACTACGCCATTGGCAATGTTTCCTTGCTCTTCTGCACATCCTACACCTGTATAATTTACCACCATGCAGCAAACTGGTGGGGTATATCCATATCCCATTTGTATTCGGCATTACGGACGCATAGATCGTACGGGAAATCGCGTTTCTATTTCCGGCAATATCATATCCGTCACAGAACGGACGTTTGTTGCTGTTGGTGGTTGTGTGGTCACGACGCATTGGATCCCACGCTTGTTTCCTTGTTTGAGCGTGAAAACAGCTCGCCAGATTTGGCAAAAAGAAAATACGGAGAACACAATGTTGGCGAGTAGATCGTGAAATTACAAATTATAAGAAAAAAAAAAAAAAGGAACGTGATATTTCGATTTAAAAACCAAGATGTTGAAATTAACGACGAATTGGAAATTTAAATCACGAGTTAATAACGATCGGCAATTACAAGGAACGTTCTTTGTGGACTAATCAGACTGTAAGTCTATTAAACAATTTAAATATCATTAGTCGATGAAACGCACCAGATTTTGTCTTGTAAGTTTAGAAAATTTTCTTAGTTTGTCTTGCATGTTTTCTAGAATAAATTAAACATCAACGATCCTTGTCACCTTTCTTTTGCTGTTACAAATATTACTTTGATTAATTGATATAATTAACCAACTTCGAACATTCCTCTTTAATTTCTTCCAACACTCGACTCATATTCATCAGCCTTTCGTCGTCAATTGATCGTCAAAAGCACACTACGAAATTTCTCGAGTAATCAAACGCGATTAATAGGAACGTAATGAGAAAAAAAGGGCAATATAGGAAATTACAATTAGATCTGCGTAACCGTTCGTTTCGTGCATGCCATGAAAAGTCGCGAGGAGAGGCCAGTCGATAGCAGTATCCAAAGTGGATACGTGTATCCATCAGCTCTACATATGTACAGTGCATCCACGTTCAATCTCCTTTATGTCCTACTAGTTCCTCGAACTGCTTTGCCTTGTCAATCGATATCCGTATGTGTCGTTTCACGATACCTTTGTCCTTCTGGCTATGCACACCTTGACCTAAGCAGTTCGTTTTCCACGTCTGCTTTTTCGCGGGGGGGAGGAGGAGGAACTTGCTTACAGCCCTCTCGAGTGAATTGCCCTCCGAAGACCCGGGGGAGACCTCCGTTCCCCGCGAAAATGTTTCTCACTGTTCGCCTACTTCGTGCAGCTATTATCGCGAGACAACGAGTTAATCCTTCGTTGAGCAAAAATTCCGACGAAAATTCCTGCTAGAAAATTTCAACAATTACTCCCGCAGGAACGGAGGTGCTGGATTTCTTGAAATGTTTATATATTTGAGTTGCGGATAGAACTTGGATCGCTCGGTTGGTCAGTAAAATTTACGTTGTAGAGTATACTCATTTTATAAATATGAACTGCGGAAACTCGTGATTTATAATTAGACTATTTAATTTATAATTTATATTAGATAACAGACACATGATAAATAATTTATATTATAATTTGATTATTTGATTTATAATTTATGTTAGATAATTGTGGGAAATATTTCGGAGTGCAGTATTCTTTGTAATATTTAACAGGCAACAAGATTTTTTACTTACGTTCGATATATCTTACTTATCAACCTTTAGTTACTACGGTGATTGAAAGTTATGGCAATTTTTAATTCTGGGAATCTTTAATTCTCAGAGAATTTCAACTTAATTTGATTTTATTACTAACTATCGAAATGGAAAAAGCAACAGAGTATTAAAATAAAATCATTTATCTTAAACTTTAATAATCTAACGTAAATTATCACGATTTATATAATTTCTAAATCGACGATCTCATAGTTGATAATGTGAATTTAACAAAGAACGAAGACGCAAAGTTACTGTGATGCTCGGCAGAATTCAAAGTTCCGCGAATTTCACGTTCGAAACGAAATTTATTATCCGCGCCAGTAGTACGACTCAAGCAACGATCGGACGCCGTCGCCAGTGATCCACATCAGCATTAACTTGAACAATAAACGAACGTAGTTATACATACATTACATTTCACGGACGTTCACTGAGAAATTGGTTGATCAAGGATAACTCCTTTAAGATTTCTTACAAGTCGAAGTTCAAAAGGATCAGAGAGAAAGAGAGAGAGAGAGAGAAACAGCGGTTCGAGCGTAACTCGACGAAGTTCGTTCCGCTAGATTCCATGTACCTTTTCCTCTCCAATGTACGAGCCAAGAATGTTAGGGGATGGCGGATGGGTTAGATACGCTCGTAAAACCATCGTCCCATAAAACCGGCTAGTTCACCGGCTACCGAGACGCCCATCAACCATTCCTTACATGGTCTAATTCCGAGCCGAGCTCGCATCCTTCTCGCGTATGTCTCATATACGTTCGTAGGTGTGTTCGTCGCCTCTACACGCTCGCTGTTAGGCGTTTGAACGCATTGGAAAGTCTCACTCTTCACGTGGAAAATTCTCTACGTGTATACTATATGTGCGTGTGCACGCACAGCAAGAGCTGGCGAATGAAAGCGTCAACGAGTTTTCAACGACTCAAAAAGATGTGGATTCTCTATAAGGCGTTAATTAAGGTGATAATTGACTGGGACAAGGAATTTGGACAGGATGGTGGTTTTAAGCGCAAATTGTGGGGCCGTAGACTATGGAGGGAGCTCTAATAGAATCAGGGAGGAAATTAACTTGTTCGTTAATGTATGTCGATTTTAGAACGGAGGCAATCCTGCCTCCGTCGTCTGATAAATGCACGCTGAAGGAAACGCAAGGGGGAGAAAAAGCAAGAAAGTAGAGAACAGTTGCCAGATTATTAGGTTTAATTTACAAACCTCGCACGCTGGCAAGTTTATTTTTCTTGACGCGTTCTTTATCTTCGAATGGAAGGGTATAAATCGCGAGGAACTTGCGGTGTATTTTTTTAACACGAAACGGCCGAAGGTGAATTTACACCGACGTAACAGCACGCCAGTGAAATCATCCTCTCCCGAGTCCATATCGGAGACCAGCCACTAATCAACATCACGACACTACAATTATGTAAATGGAAAAGCGTTACTGATGATCGCTGTTAGTATGTAATTGTTGCTTAATGATTCGTGGCGGTCAGCGATTAATCTCTTCGCCGTGCACGATGGTTAGCCGCGCAACGCGGATTTATTTCGGCGGTGTATTATCGGTGTTGGATACAGGGCTTTGAAATGAAAAATGATATGAAATTAATGGGGAACGGGCAACTGGCAAGAATGTAACCTCCCGACCCTCTCTCTCTCCGTCGAATTGCTCTGGCGGAAGTTCAACTGGCAGTATCTAAAAATGTAACATAACGTAACGTACTGCAATATGACGTGGCGCAATGCAATACAACGCAATGACACGCAATAATACGAAATACAAAGCGGTAAAAATGCAACATGCCAAGAGACAATGCGTTGAAATACAATGCGTTGAAATGTAACGGGCCAAAATAAAATGCGCGCCAAAATACAACGTGTCGAAATATAACGCACCAAAATACAATGCGCCGAAATGTGATGTGCCAAAATACAATGCGTGGAATTGTGACATGCTAAAATACAATACGCGGCGAAATACAAAGCGTCGAAATGCAACGCGCCGAAATACAACGTATCGAAATATAACGCGCCAAAATACAATGCGCCGAATTGTGACGCGCCAAAATACAAAGCGTGGAATTGTGACATGCCAAAATACAATACGCGGCGAAATACAAAGCGTCGAAATGCAACGCGCCGAAATACAACGTGTCGAAATATAACGCGCCAAAATACAATGCGCCGAATTGTGACGCGCCAAAATACAAAGCGTGGAAATATAACGCGCCAAAATACAATGCGTGGAAATGTGACGCGTCAAAATACAGCGGATCGAAATACAAAGCGTCGAAGTATAACACGCCAATGTTTAAGCTTTGAATTACAATGCGTCGAAGTGTGACGCATCAAAATACAAAGCGTTGAAACACAACAATATCGAAATGTAATACTTTATATTACATATTTATATATGTAACATTTATATTACATATTATACATATGTAATATTTTATATTACATATTTATATTTATTTTATATTATACATTTTAATAACCTTGATACAACGCACTAAAATACAAAATCTAAAGCGTCACAGAACAAAGGAGTACAATAAAACGCGATGAAATGCAACGTACTGTAATACAACATAATGTAACAAAATGAGATAAATCATATCGCAAAGCAACGCCGACGATTGTCCAACATTACACGATATGTACAACCATAATACGTCGCGTTGCGCAAATTGTGATACAACATAACGCAACGTGAAACAATATTTATATTTATATTTTTACAAACAAGTAAAGTCGCGAATAATTCTTTGATAGAAGTTCACTAGCATCTTAGAGCTGGCACTCGTGCTAATAATACCGTCTGAAATGTATTAGACGGTTCGTAGGATTTACGAGTCACGGGCAACGAGACCATTAACCCCAACAAATTCATCTCGCAGAGAGACGTTGCCACGGCCGGATAAGTAATATCCAATTAAGAAACGTTTTAAAGAAAAAAAAAAAAAGAAAAAAATGAATCGAGCTACTGAAAATCGCAACGCGCTTTTCACGCTCTTGTTTATCTCGCGATAAATTTCTCTCGGGGCGTACTCTTTGAACTCCATCGTTGAAGCTTTCGCTTGAAACTCCACCAGAGTACACAAATTCGAACAACTACTATAGCTTGAATTTATTATAGTTTTTTTTCAACAGACGTTGGATTTCTTTTTTGCTTGTACCTTGAATCGTGTAAGTAAAATTAACAATTTGCACTTGCATTTTTTACTCGACGATTTTGATTGGTTTATGCTATTCTTGTCACAGTATCTGTATGTATGATTCTATACTAAGGATTATACTACATTTGTATTTGTATTTCATATCTTATATTTTGTATTTGTATGTCACATCTTATATTCTATACTGTATTTAAATATTTGTACCATTGACGTGTTGATAAAAAGCAGATGTTCCAAACATATTTTGAAAGAAACATTTTTGAAAGGAACAAAATTATCAAGAAACAAAACAAAAAATAATAATTTATAGAAACCAAATTTTTCTTCGTACCCAAAAACTTTATGATATTTATCTTTACTCGATGGAAAATGAATATTTCTCTCATAGAATTTCCAGCATCATGCAAGTAGTAAATATACAAATAACTCCAACAAATCTACACGAAAATTTACCGAAGAACCGTGATTTGATGTTGCAACGTTATTCGATGTTTCCCCGTAACAGGAACCCTTATTCTCTTTCAAATTTTTCTATTCTGTCCCGGCAGACAGGTGTTTACTTTTTTCTGTTTTTTTTTTCTTTCCTTTTCCGGTAAAAGTGCGGGTGAGAACGATGAAAAGCACGAGGGCGAAACCGTGCATACTTAAATACATCAGAATCGCTAATGCGTTGCATCGTGTATGAACTAACCGGTGAAAACACGGTCCGTGTCAACAAGCATTTGTCTCTATTGAATAAAATAAAACCCTCGGCGTATACTCCCACCGGGCACACGCCACCCATGGAAAAACTTCATTTATATTAATTTTTATCGATCACCTTTTTTTTCTTTTTCACCGCGTCGGTGAAAACGCGCGAGTTTATGCGCAGTCACGTTATCAAAAATATCAAAGTAACGCGATGTTGACGTTCGATTCTCCAAGTGATTTTTTTTGTTTCTTTTTTTTTGTTTTTTTTTTTTGTTCGCGATACAAACTTCATGGAAAGTTACAGTTGTTAAAATTTCGTTAAACGTGTCGTTATTCTTTTTTAATCAAAATGTCGAGCGCAATTTGCACATCGTGGCTGATTGTATTTTTAATTTCAATTAATTTCCATGTAAATTCGCAGTTGACTCGAAGGGGACAATTGGATAACGGTGTTGCTTACGGATCGGACGATTTCATATCGACAGGATAATTTGTTGTTCCGTTGTACGATGTCGGATAATAATTTTATCGAATTACCACGACTTTCGCCCTGGGACAGTGAAATTTTTTAACATCGAAGTAAAAGAGCAGAGTTTCAGAAAAATATCCAAGTTCCTACTATGTATTAAATTGTGTATTTAGTATTTAGTGCTTATTTTGTCATTTGGCAAATTAAACGGAGCAAATTAAAGTTTGGAAAGTTTAAATTAAAATTTTCAACAGTCAGGGTTATTATAACTTGCAAAGCCGTGAGATTTAAATTTAAAGTTTGAAGTCGGGAGTTTTTAGCATTTCAATTCCATTTCGTCTCCTATTATATTTCATTAGATCTTAGATGTGAAATTAAAAGAAGAAGTAATCGTGTAATCGATTGAATTCTCTTCCTCGCAATTGCCGATATAATCCTGCGAGATAGCGAGTGTCGAAGGACGCTCAGAGTTCAAAGGGAACTTGGAGAATTATGAATCGTGGTGTGATGGGACATAATTAATCTCTTTTGGAGGAAATTGGAAATTTTTAAGGGGCATCGCGAAACGTTTCGTGTCTCGGTTACAAAAAAAAAAGGAATCTAAATTTCGAAGAAGGAGGAGTAGGAACATCTTTCTTTAGGGCGACGATATAATTCATTCGTCGTTGGGATTCAGTAGTCCCAAACGTAAGATTTAGGGATAAGTCATCGACGAAAACGATATTCATCCGTTGCTAGGTGCTCTCCGGGGGATAGGAGGCGAGAGTTATTTGATCTTTTATTGTCCTTTTCCGCACTTTCTGTTTTTTCTTTTCTCCGCTTCTGTTCTTTATCCTTTCTCGCCACCGTCCCCCGTGGACCAATTCAATCTTAGTCTAGCTTCTTCGATAGCTATCGATACTCTCGCCTTACGACACGCTCGAAAATAAATCCATCTCGTAGAAATTATGTCCATTATGTGTCCTTTGTGAATGTTGCAATACTCTTACTCTGATTTAAATTTCTGTTTGTGTAATTTTATAAAAAACATACATAAATGCAACGTTGTTAGAGGACGTAACTAATTGGTTTCATCCAGGTGAGAAATTAGAATAATAGAAATATTAAGCATGAGTATATGAATATTAATAGATGTTATACAATCGGATTTGTGACAAAGAAAAAATTCTATAATTATTGTTATAAATTATTATAACATTAATTATAATTATACTATAATTGTTACTATATTATTACTATATTATTCTAAATTATTATAATATTATATTATAATATTAATTATTGTAAATTATTATAAATTATTATAATATTAATTATTTTAAATTATTATAAATTATTATAATATAAATTATTGTAAATTATTATAAATTATTACAATATTGATTATTGTAAATTATTATAAATTATTATAATATTAATTATTATTATAAATTATTATAATATTATTATAATTGTACTATAATTATTACTATATTATTACTATATACTATAATTATTATTATAAATTACTACAGGTATTATAAATTCTTCTTTCAAACTTTACATTTACTTACTTTACAGTACTTTAAATATCACAGTAAAAATGAAATGAACAGGAAGGAATTAATAGTACAGTAAAACGAGAAATTATTCAAATATCCGAAAATGCACGGAAATCCATTATGAACTACTTTTGACGCCGCTCTGCTAATTCTAGTATTAAATCACAGGAGATAAGTGCAAGGAGGAATAATGAGCGAAAAAAAAATATTCAACAAATCCTTCGGACTCCCTTTCATAATCCCAGTATTAAAACACGCGCATTAAGCATTAAGCAACGTTGGTGCTTAATAGGTAGATTTCGGATATTTATGCATTTATGGGAAATTTATAGGCGAGAATCTACGAAATCCACGCGAAAATGTGCGAAGCAACAATCGTTCGCACGAAAATTTACGTCCACGTCTCGAAATTTGCATAAATATCGCCCAGTTTATTAACCTGAGAAAATCGATCGCCTTTCAGACAATGGCAAAACAAGGACGAAGGCACTGAGTGCCTCAAATTTCGCCATTGTTCAACCACTGCAGCATGTAATTAATACGTTTCAAGAAGTTTGCACGGTATAATATAGTTGAACTTTAATTAGCGGTTGGTTAGATCGGCCCTCTTAACAACGAAAACGGTAGACCGGCTTTTGATTGTCACTAATTTCCAATAGCCGATAATGAAGTATCACAACGTCCTTGAACGCGCAACCATGCATCTTTCCGCGATAGTAAGTCCCGCAGCGTGATAACCGAACACGTTCACCCAATTCAACGTGAAAGTGCGACGTTAAACTTAGAACACACCTCGTGCGCACTCGTTCGCGAGCATTTATCATCGCTGTGTAAAGAGCTTTGCGCCCGTTTCGAGAAAAACATTCCGCAGCAGCCCGGGCCGAGCCGTTGTTGCGCGCGCGATACTTCACAGGAGGATTAGAACTCCTTAGTCTCTTTATCATTTTATATTGCTCTAACAAACGCGCTGGTTTAGGTTGGATACTTTAAATCACTCGTACAAGGTGAAAAAAAAGAAAGTAGGCGATTTCTTGAGAACGTACATACGAAGTTCGAGGGTAGTTACTAAAAATTTTAATCTAGAATTTAGAAGCAAACGAATCGTTGATACTTCAATTTCTGTAACCTCGTGTAAAAGGAAATCCTACAGTATCCTAATCGTGCTTGAGAGTGAAATTTCTACTTTCATGTTCTTTTTCTCTTTTTACGATTCTTCGTCCACTTCAGTTCAGAATAATTGCAACAAAATAATATTATGGGAGAATATAAAAACTGTCGAAGACATAAACAATATTATTTAATATTTATTATTTATTATTTTTAATTGTAAAGATAATATTTAACAGTTGTTTCCTTTTTTTGATAGTACCATGTATATTACGCGTTCGATATAAACTTATTTTAGTATTTTAGTCACGCGTTATTTGTTAACAAAAATGCAACATTTAATTTTTAATACAGCTAATAAAACGTTAGATAATGCGTTGTTCATTCATCGATACGATACAGGAAAGATATATTCAATATAATACGTAATTAACAAATCCTGAAGAATGATATTTCCTAAAAAAAAGAAAAAAGAAATCCCAAATGCAATTTAATTAAACGTTTCAATCGACATCGTTAAAATCAGATAGCCAATCAAACGAAACAATCAAATGAACCGAA
This sequence comes from Frieseomelitta varia, assembly GCF_011392965.1. NCBI lineage: Eukaryota > Metazoa > Arthropoda > Insecta > Hymenoptera > Apidae > Frieseomelitta > Frieseomelitta varia. The sequence continues at coordinate 461,978 of NW_025110579.1, forward strand.
AATTGAAAGCACTCTCTACATAAAAAAAAAAATCAGACGAAATTACCCGTTCGTAAAAAGTTCCGACGAAACAAACGAAAATTTGATAATAAAACTTCTCTAAAGTCTCTCTACCGATATTATACATCTGGATACGTAAATTGACTCTCACAGAATCTATAAAACATTAATATAATATACACATTGTACATCGTATTATAAAATGTAATTTAAAAACTTCATTGTCACAGCATATATTGGAAACAGAAAGAGCTTCATTTTAGAGATCCAGCGTACAAATTATAACATTTCGCTTTGTTTATTTTATTGTTAGGGAAAATAGATGTTAGTCATCGAGTCAGCGAGTCACGATATATTTTAAACAGGCAAATGAAAGAATCACTGAACTAATTAGTAAGTCTATCTACGTTTGATTCGAGGGAGGGACGAGAATTAGAGCATTCCAGGAGAAACGGAGAAGGATCCACAAATAAATCGCCGAATGATAAGATTAGCATATTAACAACGTTACTGTCTACGTTGGCGAGGTCGGAGCTCCAAGCTCCTCCGCCCTTTTCGTGTTGTGCCCTACCCCCGCCATTCGTTCGCATTCTCCGAGGGGCTTGCAACACCGAAATCCACCTCCGATTCTGACCACGACTTTTCCAACCCTTTCCACATTGCGGGGGGAGGGGGGGGGGAAGCTGAATCGACGCGAAACGCCTGGAGTTGCAGCTCTTTCAGATGTAACGAGAAAGTCTTAAAAGGCAGAGGAAGCTCTAGGATAGGGCTAGCTAACAGCATTCGATTACATCCGTGCTGCTTGGCCAGCCGGGTGTCAGACGAGTCGAGAAATGAACGCTGCCTTTACGTGGTTACACACGCCACTCGATCAATCGGCAACGTAATTGATCGAATTGTGAACGAAAGATTTAACGAGGATCGAACGACAACTTGTCACAATATTACAAACACTTCGGAGCTCTTTGACAATTATATTATACAGATCTAGAGAGATTTCAGAATTTAGAAATAAAATGGAATTTAAACAAACGGATAATAAAAATTGTTATTTATTCTCGAAATCCGATAATGGACGATTGCACGAATTGCCTCACTGCAGCTTTCGATAATTCTTAAGGATACATTTGTGTGGTGCGAAATTTAAAAAAAAAAAAAAGATGTCTCCCGTCGAAATTGTAATCGAAATGAAAAATGGAATTTTGTGTATTTAATCGTGACAATATTAAAATATTAAATTACATTGAAATTATTTTAAAATTATATTAATATTAAAATATTAAAATATCACATTAATGATAATATTAAACTATACAGAGTAATAGATTAGACAATTGTACGCGAAAAGGCCGCTGCGAGTAGTACGAGTCAACGTATGCCGTGGAGGGCGATCAATAACGTAAACCAATATATGGTCAAACGTGTGACGGCCAGAATGGATTAACGTTTACTTGGTCAGTGATAAGTAAAAATGGCAAATAGACACGAACGTGTCTATAATAACAAGATGACCATATTTGCTTCGCAAACATATCTGTGGTGATGTATCACGAGCTCGCAAGAATTGAACAGACAATCATAATCAAACAGAAATACTTTTTCGCATCTTGAAGATGTTCCATAAAATATTTCAATATTACTTTAATCGTGAATGGCAATGAACATTTAATAATTTCAAATATACAATATATTTAATTTCATCGTGATAATTATATCTTAACGAGTTTAAAAAATATTTGTCGAGGCCCGCTCGGGCGTCGTTTGTTTCACGTTAATGTTGCTCATTTTATACCTTGGATTATTCATACATTTACACTGTGTCTCGCAGACGAGCGAACGAAGGGAGCATTCTTAAGAAAGCTGGTGATAAATGATTGCCGGTGACTGACGTTGATTCAATTTGTATGGATGTCCATTTAACAAGAACGGATACGATCCGTGAACTCTGGTCTTTTACTGCGTGCAAGGTTACTTTCAAGAGGATAACGACGGTCTACATGGTCCGCCGTTCATTAATCAACGCGTACTATTTTACATTGTGATCATTGCAATCTCCGTTGGAGCAGCGACAATACGCCGCCCCTGTCTTTTCAAACTGGCTTCGCGTTAACTAAGTAGCGAGATAATTGATCAAACTTTGAGGAGAATGGAATTAAAGTATATTTAACGTGAAATTGATTAATCGTCGATTAATTAAATCGGCTCGATGTTACACAGCCGACAAATACAGGCTGCGCCCAGTCCCATAGTAATTAATTCAATTTCCAGCGATTATTGAAAGAAGAATCATACCACGATATTAGGAGAACATATAACAGCTTTTAGTTCAAATAAAATATGAAATAATAAATTGACAATAGTTAAGAAATTAGTAAAGTATAATTTATTTCTCTATTCTCCAAACAAATATTTATTAATTCTATGAAACATCACATTTCTGATATAAAAGAATATAAAAGATTTATATACAAATGTAAAGATTTATATATAAAAGAATATAAAAGATTTATATATAAATGAAAAGATTGATATATAAAAGAATATAAAAGATTTGTATATAAATGAAAAGATTAATATATAAAAGAATATAAAAGATTTATATATAAATGAAAAAATTGATATATAAAAGAATATAAATGATTTATATATAAATGAAAAGGCACACGTATGTATATATAAAAGATATATTATATAAATGGAATTTTATCCGTACCAAAATATTATAATTATGTATTACATTAATTGATAAAACTTAAACTTTCTTTCTTAAACTAAAATAAAATTCGCAGTGAAAAATACGCGGACGTAGAAAGTTGTGAAACATTCGATATTCTAAAATCTGCTTCCGTTGAAAGAATTTTCGAAGAATGTAGCAACGTTCGCGCGAGGAGAAACGACTCTTACTTGTGCTGAACGTTAAATCTTCCACGATACGTGCTCCGAAATCAAGTTCTCCACTTAAAATCACGGAGCAGAAATTACTTGTACATAAGTTATTGGCAAATCACGTGAAAGTATCTTCGACGGAAAATGAAAAGTTCCCATCTCGCGTGCCGTGCAAAAAGAAAAAGGAAGAAGGAGGAGAGATAAGAAGTAAAAAGAATCGAGGGTAAAAGTTTTTATTCGTTTCACCTGTGAGACTGTTACCGTCACTCTGCTACGATCGTTTTCGAACGTTTTCAGAAAATAATGATGCATTTAATAATTACGCGCATCTTGTCGAAATAATTCTAACTGAAAGATTTGCTGAACAATCTAGACAATGCGTAATTTTTTATATTTGAAGACTCGAATAATTTCTCACAAAATGTACAAATAATTCTACTGTGAATCTTCTTTTATTTCCTAAGCTTGTTTTACTTGTCACGTGTCAATATTAAAGTAAATACTTGTATATGTTTGGTGAAAACTAGAATTGCTCTGTACAAGAACTTTTGAAGTGTTAACTTGTTGCTTCTGAGATACACAAATACTCTCGTTTGCAAGCCCGACGCATTACTTATTACCCTCAATCTTTAATCTTCGCAGAAAGATGAAGATACATACGAAATATATTTTTCAAATTTTTAATTCATACAGTACAGTAAAAATACATACGAAATATATTTTTCAAGCATATGTACAGTACAAGTTTGTATAAATGATTGACAAACTGCTAAACAAGCACAATTTATAAATTGCACCCTTCCTATATTCCAAGTTCATTAAAATATCCTGTTCCAAAGATCATTTGTTACAATAATACAACAAAGACATTTAAAAGTTCATGAAACTAATACTCGAGACATTTACAGCGATTGGAAATTTCCGTTCAATCTCTCGGCATCAACGTGCATTATCGCCGTGATAATAAATCGTGTAAAGTGCCATAAAGAATATTTCTTTCGCACATGTCCGACCTCATCGAAGAGGACTCTTACGAGCGCGATTACTTTCGAATCGGAGGGGGCCCCATTTAATCGTGGCTGCAATATTTTCTCTCGCGAATGCTCGCTTTATACACCTCTGCCCCGACGTCTCGAGGAATACTCAACATCTTATCCCCCGATTATAATACATAATCCGCCACGTTCTCTCCTTCGAACCCCTTGCTCCCTTTTTATCCCTTTAACCTCCACTTCATCCCCCTACGGCTTCCACTTCTGGCAAACCCCTCTGTGTCTGATCGCAGGACCAAAACGAGCCTGCCTCGCTCTATATCTGTTCGTGTCCCTCTCTCTCTCTCTCTCTCTCTCTCTCTCTCTGTTCCTCTCGACGAAACAGTTGCGGATATCTAGCACTCGCTAATGGATATTGCTGCCGCTGCCCTTGCTCTTGCTCTTGCCTCAGCCACCTGACTTTGCGAGAGGCCGTCTGCTCGCGTTTCGGATAAATTAGAAAACTCCACAGGCTTAGCCTCCTTTTTTTTCTTCCCTTTTCTTTTTTTTTTTTTTTCCCACCCTCCGCCCCCCTCTCCTTTCTTTTTCTTCTTTTCCTTTCTCTCTTTTTTTATTTTCTACCCCGAACCAGATCGGCGTAGCTCACTTTCGCATGCCGGGCAAAGCGTATTTGCATGACAAACGGCCCCTGCAAAGGCCGGACTCCGACGAGTTCGATTCTACCAGGGCCTGATCCCTCTTTCCGCGAGCACGAACGTCTTTCCTTTCGCCACCGTAATTGCCGCTCGCTCACTCTCGCCCTACGTTATTAGCGATTATTGCGTTACCTTCCGCGGAATTTTCGACAGTGGAGAATTTTGGGAGAGAAACGACGCTGACGTTTGGGAGGCCATTTTCTTTTTCGAAAGTTCGTTGGAGGTTTGGGAACGTTCAGTCGCGCTTCAAGTTGAACAAGCTACGCTTTTGATATTCTTATGGAGGATCCAGTGGTTCACCGAGAATGTATTTATTATCAATATTGTTATTTAAGTAGCATTAGATACTTCGAGCGCATTTACTTGAATTTACAATTACAAAGATAATTTCGTCTTTCACTACTGATTTTTTTAACGAGAATATTCATTTCAATATTCTAAATTGATCGTTACGTTGTTTTCGATCCGTTGTTTTCTTTTTTCTTTCTTTCGAAACAAACAAGACTGCAAGAGTGACCAGTACGATAAATATATAAAGCAGCATGATTTAATAAGATACACTATAATGAGACCCGTGCGTAGTCACCTCCACGTGGTGGGTCTTGGTAATTGGTATCGTTTTTCAAATAGTCACATCTCGGAGTACTACTATTTCGAAAGTGAATCAAATTTCGATTCCTCCGAATGCTACTATTTGTAAAACGATATCAAGCGAAGAATTACGCAAACTACAATTGGTCAATAAGTAACAATTAGACCCACCCGCGTGGGCAACGTGGGACGCCGTGAGATTTCGTAGTGACATCGAGAGATGCGTGCGTTTTAATATTAAGCTGCCTGCGTCAAGTTTTAGTTAGTCATAAGATAGTTCCTGTAAACTCACTGTGAGCACATTCTGTATAATGACACGTTTTTTTATGAGTAGCATCGTTTCCTTTACTTGGTACGAAGTAAAATAAACGTACTATTGATACAGAATGTGTTAGTAGGATCGCGAACCATTGTACATTTATTGTATAACGTTGATATCTTTAGTGTGAGAGTTATTCAAATTGTATGAATTGTATAATTTATTATACGAGCGTGTGAGAGATGAATTTATTCCTAGTATGATTAATGTATGATACGTTTATTGTGTGATTGTGTGAGTGATGAATTTAATGTTAGAGCGATCGTTGTCTGAGAGACAGAGTTCCATAGTTCAAGCTCAGTCTTGCGTTCCAAAGTTAAGCTTTTGAATCAGATATCAAATATATATTCAAATTCGAACTTGAGCTATGAAACGTCTGTCAGTTTTCTACCCATAGGCCAAGTAGAATAAGAATTCGGTACTTTGTAAATTGAATACAAAGACTTGCATTCAATGGAGGCTGGATGAAAGTAGAGCCCAAGATGAGCCTCGAGCGTAGATAAATACGAGGTGTGAGACATGATAATTGATACCGTTTAACAAACAATAAAGTTTCGAAAACGATATCAAGCTAAGAACAACGCAATCTACAGTCAACATTGAACAAAATTTTATTTATTTAATTAACTTAACTGACATATAAGAATAATTGTATAATAATAGTTGTAATAATAAAAAAAAGATTCATTAAAAAATCCGTATTTTCATTAAAGACCACTACCTTCACGCAAGAAATTTCCCAAATACCTTTTACAAATATCAAATGCATTAGGAGAATATTAATCTTAAAGAAAGGACAACCAAAAGCAATTGGTCAAACGTATATCGTGAAACGCGATTATGAAAAAATTTATGAGAGGGACAATCTAGAGAACAACAAAATAATCCTGGATCAGAAAGTGAAAATTGCACTTCAATAATATGGTTTCGAAGAGGTGGTACAATTTTCATTAAAAACAAAACCAGGAATATCTCATGAAAGACACCGTGGAAAACAGAAAATATTTTTGATTGCTATTTGAGACCGTGTATCAGGAGAATATAATGTCCGAGGAGATAGCACGACGAAATACTAAAGCCAGACGTACTCTTGGTACTCCACTTTCTCGAAAAATGTTTAGGCGCCAAAATCTAGTAAACCGGGTGATCTTTCTGGCTGAAATTTAAGACTCTGTACCAGGAGCACATGATGTCCGAGGAAGTGGCACGCCGAAATAGTAGAGCCTCTTCTGCTCCTGGTATTTCTAGTTTACGAAAAACGTTTTAGCGCCAATATCTATTAAACCGAGAGATCCTTCTGGCTGAAATTTAAGACTTTGTATCAGGAGCACAGGATATCAGAGAAGGTGGCACAACGAAATCCTACAGCCTCCTGTGCTCCTGGTAATCCACTGTATCGAAAAACGTTTAAGCGCCAAATATCTAGTAAACCGGGAGATAATTCTGGCTGAAATATAGGATGTTGTATCAGGAGCACAGGATATCAGAGAAGGTGGCACGACGAAATCCTAGAACCTCCTGTGCTCCTGGCACTTCATTGTATCGAAAAACGTTTAAGCGCCAATATCTAAAAAAACCGGGTGTTCCTTCTGGGATTTTAAAATTTGGGATTTTGTATCAGGAGCACATGATATCCGAGAAGGTAGCACGACGAAATACTAGAGACTCCTGTGCTCCTGGTACTCCACTATTCGAAAAATGTTAAAGAACCAATAACTATTAAACCGGATGATCTTTCTGTCTGAAATTGAAGACTTTGTATTAGGGGCACAGGATATCAGAGAAAGTGGCCCGACGAAATCCCAGAGGCTCCTGTGCACCTGCTACTCCATTTTCTCAGAAAATGTGTAGGCGCCAATATCTAGGAAGCCGGGAGAACTTTCTGCCTGAAATTTAAGACCTTGTATCAGGAGCACAGGATATCAGGGAAGGTGGCACGATGGAATCACAGAGCCTCCTGTGATCCTGATACTCCACTTTTTCGAAAAATGTTCAAGCACCAATGTCTAGTAAACCGGATGATCTTTCTGGCTGAAATTGAAGACTTTGTATTAGGGGCACAGGATATCAGTGAAGGTGGCACGACGAAATTACAGAGGCTCCTGTGCTCCTGCTACTCCACTTTCTCAGAAAATGTTTAAGCGCCAATATCTAGGAAACCGGGGGAAGTTTCTGCCCCAAATTTATGACTTTGTATCAGGAGCACAGGATATGAGAGAAGGTGGCACGACGAAACCGTAGAGCCCCCTGTGCTTCTGATACTCCACTTTCTCCAAAAATGTTGAAGCACCAAAGTCTAGTAAACCGGATGATCTCTCTGGCTGAATTTGAAGACTTTGTATTAGGGGCACAGGATATCAGTGAAGGTGGCACGACGAAATTACAGAGGCTCCTGTGCTCCTGCTACTCCACTTTCTCAGAAAATGTTTAAGCGCCAATATCTAGGAAACCGGGGGAAGTTTCTGCCCCAAATTTATGACTTTGTATCAGGAGCACAGGATATCAGAGAAGGTGGCACGACGAAACCCTACAGCCTCCTGTGTTACTGGTACTCCACTGTATCGAAAAACGTTTAAGCGCCAATATCTAGAAGAACCGGGTGATCTTCCTGGTTAAAATTTGGGAATGGTTATCAGGAGCAAATGATATCCGAGAAGGTAGCACGACGAAACACTTGAGCGTCTTGTGCTCCTGGTACTCCACTTTTCGAAAAATGTTGAAGCACCAATGTCTAGTAAACCGGGTGACTTTCTGGCTGAAATTGAAGACTTTGTATTAGGAGCACAGGATATCAGAGAAGGTGGCACAATGAAATCCCAGAGCCTCCTGTGCTCCTGGTACTCCACTTTTTCAGAAAACGTTTAAGCGCCAATATCTAGTAAATCGGGAGATAATTCTGGCTGAAATTTAGGATTTTGTATCAGGAGCACAGGGCATCTGAGGAGGTAGCACGACGAACTCCCAAAAGCTTCCTGTGCTTCTGTCATTCCACATTCTCGACAAACGTTTAAGTGCCAAAATCTAGTAAGCCGGGTGATCCTTCTGGCTAAAATTTAGGATTTCGTACCAGGAGCACAGGATTTCCGAGCAGGTGGGACGACGAAATCGTAGAGCCTCGTGTGATCCTGATAATCCACCTTTTCGAAGAATGTTCAAGCACCAATGTCTAGTAAACCGGATGATCTTTCTGGCTGAAATTGAAGACTTTGTATCAGGAGTACATGACATCTGAGAAGGTGGCACGACGAAATACTAGAGCCTCCTGTGCTCCTGGTAGTCCACTTTTTCAGAAAACGTTTAAGCGCCAATATCTAGTAAACTGGGAGATAATTCTCGCTGAAATTTAGGATTTTGTATCAGGAGCACATGATATCCGAGAAGGTAGCACGACGAAACACTAGAGACTCCTGTGCTCCTGATACTCCACTTTCTCGAAAAATGTTGAAGCACCAAAGTCTAGTAAACCGGATGATCTTTCAGGCTGAAATTGAAGACTCCGTATTAGGAGCACAGGATATCAGAGAAAGTGGCCCGACGAAATCCCAGAGGCTCCTGTGCTCCTGCTACTCCACTTTCTCAGAAAATGTTTAAGCGCCAATATCTAGGAAACCGGGGGAAGTTTCTGCACGAAATTTAAGTGTTTGTATCAGGAGCACAGGATTTCAGAGAAGGTGGCACGACGAAATCCAAGAGGCTCCTGTGCTCCTGGTACTCCTCTTTCTCAGAAAATGTTTAATCGCCAATATCTAGGAAACCGGGAGATTTTTCGGCCTGAAATTTAAAACTTTGTATCAGGAGTACATGACATCTGAGAAGGTGGCACGACGAAATCCTGATGCCTCCTGTGCTCCTGGTGCTCCACTTTCTCAGAAAGTGTTTAAGCGCCAATATCTAGGAAACCGGGAGAACTTTCTGCCTGAAATTTAGGACGCTGTATCAGGAGCACAGGATATCAGGGAAGGTGGCACGATGACATCATAGTGCCTCCTGTGCTCCTGATACTCCACTTTCTCGAAAAATGTTGAAGCACCATAGTCTAGTAAACCGGATCATCTTTCAGGCTGAAATTGAAGACTTTGTATCAGGAGCACAGGATATCAGAGAAGGTGGCACGACGAAATCCTAGAACCTCCTGTGCTCCAGGTACTCCACTGTATCGAAAAACGTTTAAGCGCCAATATCTAGAATAATCGTGTGATCTTCCTGGCTAGAATTTGGGATTGTGTATCAGGAGCACATGATAACCGAGAAGGTAGCACGACGAAGTACCAGAGACTCGTGTGCTCCTGGTACTCTACTTTCGAAAAATGTTAAAGAACCAATGACTATTAAACCGGATGATCTTTCTGGCTGAAATTGAAGACTTTGTATTAGGAGCACAGGATATCAGTGAAGGTGGCACGATGAAATCCCAGAGGCTCCTGTGCTCCTGCTACTCCACTTTCTCAGAAAATGTTTAAGCGCCAATATCTAGTATACCGGGAGATAATTCTGGCTGCAATTTAGGATTTTGTATCAGGAGCACACGATATCAGAGAAGGTGGCTCGACGAAATCCTAGAACCTCCTGTGCTCCTGGTAGTCCACGTTTTCAGAAAATGTTTAAGCGCCAATATCTAGTAAAGCGGGAGATAATTCTGGCTGCAATTTAGGATTTTGTATCAGGAGCACACGATATCAGAGAAGGTGGCTCGACGAAATCCTAGAACCTCCTGTGCTCCTGGTAGTCCACGTTTTCAGAAAATGTTTAAGCGCCAATATCTAGTAAAGCGGGAGATAATTCTGGCTGAATTTTGTATCAGGAGCACAGGATATGAGAGAAGGTGGCGCGACGAAACCGTAGAGCCCCCTGTGCTCCTGATACTCCACTTTCTCCAAAAATGTTGAAACACCAAAGTCTAGTAAACCGGATGATCTTTCCGGCTGAAATTGAAGACTTTGTATTAGGAGCACAGGATATCAGAGAAGGTTGCACGACGAAATCCTACAGCCTCCTGTGCTCCTGGTACTCCACATTCTCGAAATATGTTGAAGCACCAAAGTTTAGTAATCCGGATGATCTTTCTGTCTGAAATTCAAGACTTTGTATTAGGGGCACAGGATATCAGTGAAGGTGGCACGACGAAATCCCAGAGGCTCCTGTGCTCCTGCTACTCCATGTTCTCAGAAAATGTTTAAGCGCCAATATCTAGGAAACCGGGAGAAGTTTCTGCCCAAAATTTAAGACTTTGTGTCAGGGACACAGGATATCAGAGAAGGTGGCAAGACGAAATCCTAGAACCTCCTGTGCTCCTGGTACTCCACTGTAACGAAAGACGTTTAAGCGCCAATGTCTAGAAATCTCCCTGGTTAGAAATTGGGATTGGGTATCAGGTGCACATTATATCCGAGAAGGTAGCACGACGAAATGCTAGAGCCTCCTGTGCTCCTGGTACTCCACTTTCTCAGAAAATGTTTAAGCGCCAATAACTAGGAAACCGGGAGAAGTTTCTACCTGATATTTACGACTTTGTATCAGGAGCACAGGATATCAGAGAAGGTGGCAAGACGAAATCCTAGAACCTCCTGTGCTCCTGGTACTCCACTGTAACGAAAGACGTTTAAGCGCTAATGTCTAGAAATCTCCCTGGTTAGAAATTGGGATAGGGTATCAGGTGCACATTATATCCGAGAAGGTAGCACGACGAAATGCTAGAGCCTCCTGTGCTCCTGGTACTCCACTTTCTCAGAAAATGTTTAAGCGCCAATAACTAGGAAACCGGGAGAAGTTTCTACCTGATATTTACGACTTTGTATCAGGAGCACAGGATATCAGAGAAGGTGGCACGACGAAATCCTAGAACCTCCTGTGCTCCTGGTACTCCACTGTATCGAAAAACGTTTAAGCGCCAATATCTAGAAGAATCGTGTGATCTTCCTGGCTAGAATTTGGGATTGTGTATCAGTAGCACATGACATCCGAGAAGGTAGCACGACGAAGTACTAGAGCCTCCTGTGCTCCTGGTACTCCACTTTTTGAAAAATGTTGAATCACCAATGTCTAGTAAACCGGCTGATCCTTCTGGCTGAATTTTAAGGCTTTGTATCAGGAGTACATGATACCTGAAGAGATGGCACGACGAACACCCAAAAGCCTCCTGTGCTTCTGGTATTCCACATTCTCGACAAACGTTTAAGTGCCAAAATCTAGTAAACCGGGTGATCCTTCTGGCTAAAATTTAGGATTTCGTACCAGGAGCACATGATTTCCGAGCAGGTGGGACGACGAAATCGTAGAGCCTCGTGTGATCCTGATAATCCACTTTTTCGAAAAATGTTCAAGCACCAATGTCTAGTAAACCGGATGATCTTTCTGCCTGAAATTTAAGACATTGTATTAGGAGCACAGGATATCTGAGAAGGTGGCATGACGAATTCCTAGATTCCTGTGCTCCTGGTATTCCACTTTCTCGAAAAATGTTGGAGCGCCACTATCTTGTAAAACAGGTGATCTTTCTTTCTGAAATTTAAGACTTTGTATAAGGTGTACATTATATATGAGGAGGTGGCACGACGAATCTCTAAAGCCTCCTGTGCTCCTGGTTTTCCACTTTCTCGAAAAATGTTCAAGCACCAATGTCTAGTAAACCGGCTGATCCTTCTGGCTGAATTTTAAGACTTTGTATCAGGAGTACATGATACTGGAGGAAGTGGCACGACGAAATCCTGAAACCTGCTGTGCTCCCGGTACTCCACTTTTTCGAAAAATGTTTAAGCGCCAATATCTAGTATATCCGGTGCTCTTTCTAGCTATAATTTACTATTTTGTATCAGGAGCACTTGACTTCCAGGCAGGTGGAACGGCGAAATAGTAGAGCCCCCTGTGCTCCCGAAATTCCACTTTATCGAAAAATGTTTAAGACCCAATATCTAGTAAACCGGTCGATCTTTCTAGCTAAAATTTAGGATTTTGTATCAGGTGTGCAGGATATCCGAGAAGGTGGCACGGTGAAATCCTATAGCCTCCTGTGCTCCTGGTATTACATTTTATCGAATAACATTTAAATGCCAAAATTTAGGAAACCGGGTGATCTTTCTGACTAAAATTTAAGATTTTGCATCAGGGGCACAGGATTTCAGAGAAGGTGGCACGACGAAATCGAAGAGGCTCCTGTGCTCCTGGTACTCCACTTTCTCAGAAAATGTTTAATCGCCAATATCTAGGAAACCGGGAGATGTTTCGGCCTGAAATTTAGGACTTTGTATCAGGAGCACAAGATATCAGAGAAGGTGGCACGACGAAATCCCAGAGCCTCTTGTGCTCCTGGTAGTCCACGTTTTCAGAAAACGTTTAAGCGCCAATATCTAGAAAAACCGGGTGATCTTTCTGGCTAAAATTTGGGATTTTGTATCAGGAGCACATGATATCCGAGGAGGTAGCACGACGAAATACTAGAGACTCCTGTGCTCCTGGTACTCCACCTTTCGGAAATGTTGAAGCACCAATGTCTAGTAAACCGGATGATCTTTCTGGCTGAAGTTGAAGACTTAGTATTAGGAGCACAGGATATCAGAGAAACTGGCACGGCGAAGTTCCAGAGGCTCCTGTGCTCCTGCTACTCCACTTTCTCAGAGAATATTTAAGCGCCAATATCTAGGAAACCGGGAGAAGTTTCTGCCCGAAATTTAAGACTTTGTATCAGGAGCACAGGATATCAGAGAAGGTGGCACGACGAAACCGTAGAGCCCTCTCTGCTCCTGGTACTCCACTTTTTCAGAAAACGTTTAGGCGCCAATATCTAGTAAACCGGGTGATCTTTCTGTCTCAAATTTGGGATTTTGTATCAGGAGCACGGGATATCAGAGAAGGTGGCACGACGAAATACTAGAGCCACGTGTGCTCCTAGTACTCCACTTTATCGAAAAACGTTTAAACGCCAATATCTAGTAAACCGGGTGATCTTTCCGGCCAAAATTTACGATTATGTATCAGGAGAATAGGATATTCGAGAATGTGGCATGACGAAATCCTAGAGCCTCCTGTGCTCCTGGTATTCCACTTCCTCGAAAAATGTTAAAGCTTCAATATCTTGTAAACCGGGAGATCTATCTGTCTGAAATTTCAGACTCTGTATTAGGAGCACAGGATATTAGAGAAGGTGGCACTACGAAATCCCAGTGGCTCCTGTGCTCCTGGTACTCCACTTTGTCAGAAAATGTTTAAGCGCCAATATCTAGGAAACCGGGAGATATTTCTACCTGAAATTTAAAACTTTGTATCAGAAGTACATGACATCTGAGGAGGTGGCACGACGAAATCCTAAAGCCTCCTGTGCTTCTGGTATTCCAAATTCCGGATAAACGTTTAAGTGCCAAAATCTATTAAACCGGGTGATCTTTCTGGCTAAAATTTATGATTCTGTATCAGGAGCAAAGGATACCAGAGAAGGTGGCACGACGAAATCCTAGAAGCTCCTCTACTCCTGGTACTCCACTGTATTGGTAAACGTTTAAGCGCCAATATCTAGTAAACCGGGTGATCTTTCTGTGTAAAATTTATGATTCTGTATCAGGAGCACAGGACATCCGGGAAGGTGACATGAAGAAATCCTAGAGCCTGCTATGCTCCTGGTATTTCACTTTCTCATAAAATGTTGAAGCGCCAATATGTAATAAACCCCGTGATCTTTCTCGCTGAAATTTAAGACTTTGTATCAGGAGTACATGATATCTGAGGAGGTGGCACGACGAAATCCTGAAGCCTCCTGTGCTCCTGGTGCTCCACTTTCTCAGAAAGTGTTTAAGCGCCAATATCGACTGAACCGGGATATCTTTCTGGCTGAAATTTAAGACTTTGTATCAGGAGCACATGACTTCCGAGCAGGTGGAACGACGAAATCGTAGTGCCTCCTGTGCTCCTGGTATTCCACTTTATCGAAAAATGTTTAAGCGCCAATATCTAGTAAACCGGTTGATCTTTCTGGCTAAAATTAGGATTTTGTATCAGGTGCACAGGATATCCAGAAGGTTGCACGGTGAAATCTTAGGCCCTCTTGTGCTCCTGGTACTCCACTTTATCGAAAAACATTTGAACGCTAATATCTAGTAAACCGGGGTATCTTTCTGGCTGAAATTTGGGATTTTGTATCAGGAGCACAGGATTTCCGAGCAGTTGGCATGACGAAATTCTAGAGCCTCCTGTGCTCCTGGTATTCCACTTTCTCGAAAAATGTTGAAACGCCAATATCTAGTATACCGGGTGATCTTTCTGGCTGAAATTTAAGACTTTTTATCAGGAGTACATTATATCTGAGGAGGTGGCACGACGAAATTCTTAAGCCTCCTGTTCTCCTTGTATTCCACTTTCTCGGAAAATGTTCAATCGCCAATATCTAGTAAACCGGTTGATCTTGCTAGAATTTAGGATTTTGTATCAGGAGCACAGGATATCTGAGGAGGTGGCACGACGAAATCCTAAAGCCTCCTGTGCTCCTGGTATTCCACTTTCTCGAAAAATATTTAAGCGCAAATATCTAGTAAACCGTGTTGTCTTTCTGGCTCAAATTTAAGATTTTGTATCAGAATAACTAATGTCTGGCGAGGTGGCACGCTGGAAGCTTAGCGCTAGCTGTGCTACTGGTATTTCAAGTGATGTTTAATCTCTAATGTCTTGATAACCAGGAGATCTTTTGAATACTCTGGCTGTAGGTTTATCATTTTTTATCAGGATAACATGATGTCTAAGGTGGCGACACACCAAAATTCTAGTCTCTGCTGCCTGAATCGATATTGTAGTGTGTTGCACGTAAATATTACGGAAATCAATTTATCCGCAACCCTTGCGACATGAACAAGCATTTGTTGTCATGGCTATTCTTGTTAGTCAGTGTTTCCATATGTATGCGAGATTATTTTATGTGAGTATCTTTTTTTTCTTTTTTTTTCAGTGTCTTTGTAAAGCTTTAAATGTGCATAAACGTTTGCATTGTATTTATTTTTTCATTTTTGAACGTACGTTTCTCTTGCTGAAGCTAAATTTCGTGTTATTTAAATGTGTTTGTTGATATGAAAATTAAATGCAGAGCCTGATAAAGGAATCCTTTTTCTGTAAATAGTAACACGTGCCAATACTTGCTTCAAAATGCTTATATTATTAATTTCTTTTTCTTTTTAACACGTTCATAGGAATATGAATTTACACAGACATTCATGATTTACTAATCACGTTTGATAGAAGGAGTAGTGATATATTTATTTCCCTGTGACTTCATTCGAGCGTGAGTAGTCCTTTTCATTAAACAATTCGCAGGGTTGCTCTTGAGAACGGAGTTTGGTGAGTTATGGAGAATCTTATTATTTATTGGAAAGTAAGTTGAACCGAGGCTGGTCGCATATCAACTTAATATTGTGCGACTTACCGATGGGTGCATACCAATAAGACTTCTTGAGAGATTCGATTTATTACATAAGTTTTAAACTATGCGGCTCGAGGTGTTGCTTGTTAAAACTTGATAGGTTGATGGGTAGGGCGCATCCGATATGTTGGGGAAAAATTCCTTCTAGCGAGAAACTTCGTATCGAGGAATTGAAAGAAGCATATCGTATCGTATCAGTGAATAAATTTAATACGTGCTTTCTTTACTATATACGTACGTTATGCAAACTTATAAATTGAAATGAGTTTAGTATTAAATCTTTAACTATTCTTATTTCACTTTATCTTATTTTGCACACGTTGAAATGCATTTTAAATTTACAACTCTTTCAAACATGAAAAATTTTGTCGGATGATGTAATTGTTTCAAATTTACTTTATCAGCAGATTACGAATTTTTATCCAAATTTGTACTTTCGAGAATTAATAATTAATCAAAGGGATGCTGAAATGACAAGGTAGTTTCAGAAATTTATCACTTTTTCACAAATTTATCACTAACTATGTGAAAATCACTTTTTTTTTAACAGAATAGAAAATGCGGTAAAAAATAAATATAAAGTGGAATTGCCTGTTTCTTGCTATAAATTACAATCAGTAAATTCCTAAAATTTCACAACCTAGTCAGAAATATCCACGAATTCTTTCTCGCCTCATCCCACGTTTCTGTATAAATGGTCCGCAGGAAAGAAAGCATCAATAATAACAAGATCAATCGATCTCGAGCCAGAGCGTGGAATATAAATTGGAATTTCGTTGAAACGTCTCTCGTTGTCCGTTTCAACGTACAAACAATCTCGAGACAAGTGAAATTAAAATCTCCGGGGGAGCAACAATTGACGGATCGATCAATTTCGCGACGACTTTATGGGGTTGGAATTTCTGGATGGATGTCTTTCGGAAAATATTAACCGAGGGGAACTTGGAAGCCTGTTGATTTATATCTCGATCGGTTGTTGTGGATACAGCGGTAAAGTTTTAATTATATTCTTGGCCACGGCTACGCATCCAGCCGTAACCAATGCAGGTAAGAAAGGTCCGCAGTCCGGCGGAGATAGCCAAGCGTTATCCTCCGTTTCTCCCCTCCGGCCGATATCCCCGGGACACGAAAATTAAATTTGCTCCATCGTGCATATCGGTACGCCTTCGAAGCCGTCAATATTAATCTCACGGCATGCGCTCACGGAATTCCAAGAAGGTCATGCTTAGACGGAAGTTTCGTAGACGGAGCTAGATCCCAACGAGGAATATTAACACTTGAGACCGATCGTCGTGTTTTAACGCGTGTTTCGCTCCCTCGGATTTCTGTTTCGTCTGGATTTTTCACTTCGTGCTTGCCACGAGATCATTGATTTAGCAACGATCGTTACATTTTCGTAGACTTGGCCTCTCAAACAGAGGATAAGAATGACGAAAGTATATTCTGTAGCGAAATTTTGATGTTTCACACATATTTTCAAGAGAAACGCTTAGGCAATCGTTGAATTGAACATTCTTATAATTTGAATTAAAATAAGTAGTATCGTCAATTACTCTAGTATTATTATTGTTAAGATATCACAATGGCATTTACTTTCTTCTTCAGTGATAAATTATCAGGGAAGAAACACTACAGAAAATTAAATCATTTTTCTTTTTCAATTGAAACAGTTACTTTTCCACGCAAATTGTCTGATGATACATATACAATTTTCGATCAATATTACAAGCAAAATATTTATATTTACTTATTTTACATTATTCCTTCTGAAATCACGTTGAATTTCCCTCCGCAAATTTTTACGCGGAAGTCTAACACGAACATCGATCTTCTCACGAGCAAAAATTAAAAAATTAGTAATTAAACAGTTAATTAGGTAAGTAGTGCCTCGTTCAATCCGAGATAATACTCTCCTTCTACATTTCGAATAAGAATCCCGAATATAAACAGCGATACGTTTCAAGCAAAGAAAAAAAAAAAAAAAAATGGAATAAGTCCGGGTAATAATCTTTAATGTCACGATAAAAAAAAAGAAAGTGAATCGTGTCAAGAGGAGAAGGAAAGTTGAGATGAAGATGCTTGACCCCTTCTTATACATCGTCCAATAGAATAGATCGGTAGACAATAGGCAGGCAGAAAGTTTCGAAACTCGCGTCAAGAATTAACGCAAATAATAGCCGCTTATTGGCATCCTTGGAGTGTGTGTGTCCGGGCTATGCATCTTTATTGACCGATACTTTCCACTGGCAAGGGAAGTTCTTCGACTTCTATACGGCGGAAAAATCAGGCTGGAAAAAGTATGAGGAAGTCCAATCGAAGGGCAACTCGTTACCTAAGATCCGAGACGAAGAAGTCCCCGGTTAGGTCGCCACTCGATCCTTTATATTGCAATTCGATGCGCACTCGTCGTATTGACACTTGAATAGGAAATAACCGTAAGGAAAACTCCGTTTAACTCTTTCCATTTTCCCTATAATAAACATATCGAGCCTCAAATATTCTTCTTGCGCGAATTTTTGTTATTTGATCGACGATCGATAGTTATTTCTTCTTTTTCTTTTTTTGCCTTCTTAATGAATTTGACATGATCCGATAAGCAAGGAAATGGCAGGAATAAAATTCCCCCTTTGAAATTGAAAGTCACAGCGATGTGAGTCAAGATGTATGGAAAATCTGAATTTCAGTCACGTATTTCAATTCTTACCTTTGGTTCCTTCAGTTTCCATAGTTAATTAAATATGCCCTATCGTGATACGTTTTCGTGACTTGAAAGGATACAATGAATTTCTCATATCGACGGAAATGTAGAACGTATTATGAAGATAATAAACTGTTGGAAACGGGAACTTGCTGAACGTTATTTTTTTAAAATTTACCTTCGACTTCGTGATTGTTCGTGATTGCCTGCATTCAATAAATAAATCCACGAAATACGTGTTGAGTAATGATTAAAAATGAGAAACTCAGAAGATTACAAGATTATAATCTACGAGAAATTCATATGTTCACTCACGTTTAAAAGTTTTTTAAAAACCATCAAAATATGATATTTATGCGACAAAAGAACCATATGCCAATAATATATTTTTGGCATTTATTTATTTATTTTTATTTATATATTAAATATATATTTGATATATATTTAATATATAATTTATATTATATATAATATATATTTTTACATATAATTTATTTTTGCTTGCAAATTAAAATTTATAATCCGCGTCAAATATTAGAATTATATTGAAAATACGAGATGTATTCCTAACTATTTAATATATATTTTATATATAATATATATTTAATATATAATTCATATATAATATATATTTTTATATATAATTTATTTTTGTCTGTAAATTAAAATTCACAATCCGCGTTAAATATTAGAATTATATTGAAAATACGAGATGTATTTCAAAACTTTATTTAATATATATTTAATATATAACTTATATATGATATATATTTAATATATAATTTATATTATATATAATATACATTTTTATATATAATTTATTTTTGTCTGTAAATTAAAATTCACAATCCGTGTCAAATATTAGAATTGCATTGAAAATACGAGATGTATTCCAAAACTATTAATCTCCATTATTCCTAACCAGTCGTGTGACACGATTTTTCACAAAATTGACTACCTGTGGAATTTCTAAATAGAAAAAGCTTATACTTCTTACGTCTCTGCTTTACACGTCCATCGCTGATTGCGTAAGAAACGGAAACAGAATTCCACGCGGTGGAATACTAAAGGATTAAGCTCTATCCAGCTGCGATAGCTCCACGCAGTGAGCCATTTTCAAAGAAACACAAGCGCAACGACGAAACTCTCGAAGAAACCAACCTGTCACCTGCCTGTTTCTCTCCAGCTGGCTTCCACCGCGAGTGACTACTTTAATACCGGATATCAATCCGGTGGTAAGCATATGCGTGCCCAATGGCCATGAGCCTCCTCTTCCAACCCCCCCCCCCCCCACCCCATGGAAGAGATACTCGGTTGAAAAAGTAGCTGAAGAGATAGCGTGCTTAGTCGCGGTTCTCGGTGCGCGTACAAGTCCAATTGCCCGAAACCAAGGAGGAAGGAGGAAATTTCCGGCGCTTCGCCTCTTTTCTTCCCCTCGCCGCCGACGGGAAATGGTAGCTAGGCACTCGGAGCTCCTTTTTCCGAAAGCTCGGAGACTTTTGGTCAGCGAGCTCTCCTCGCAGCCGGGTCTCTCTCTCGACTGTGGCTGAAAGTTTTGCTCGGTCTACGAGAGCAGTATTTATGTCAGGGTAGCAGAGCGTGCACTTTCTGCTCTCGTGCTGGCGAACAGAAGATTGAAACTCTCTCTCTCTCTCTCTCTCTTTCTGTCTCTATCTATCTATCTTCCTCTATCTATCCATCGCTCGTTCTCCTTTGATAACTATCCGGTTATCTGCCGATCGAATCCTATCTGGTTCTAATCCTGATTCGAAATTCATTAACAATGAGACGACCAGCAGAATCGTGTCAATTTGTAATTTTTCGTAGGAATTTCATGGATTTGCGATGTTGGGGTTTTGAACGATTTGTTTTTGAACTTGAGATAGAAATATGTATAGAAAGAGGTAACATGTTCTTATAGGTAAAGTACTGATATCTCAAGAATTTTTGTCGTCTTTCTTTATTGTATTGTATTATTTTACTGCATTTATTAATTGGTGTTTACAATTATGTGATAATGGTAGAAATATTTAAATTAAACGTAATTATATATTTATATTAAATTATAATAAAATAATATTATATAATTAAATTATATGATAATGGTAGAAATATTTTTAAATTAAACGTAATAATAAAACTATTCTCCACTCGAGCGTCAACACTTTTTCTCATTTAGAACAAGACTTGCACAATACAAAGCGTCCCGATTGTGTATTTTCAAATTAGTTTCATACGTATTTGACCCATATAATCACAACAGACTCATTACAGAGTTCATAAAATTTCGCCAATGGTAATATTTCGCAAGTGTTTCGCCAGGAAGTTGCATAAAGCGCACGAAATCCGCTCGCACCGTGGACGAGTAAATCGTTGGCAACATCGTCGACGTTCGCGCGAGATATGCAGCACTTTAAATCGCTGCAAGACAATTCGAGGCAGCTGTTTCTCTCGAAGCGCGGGCTTCGAAAGAAATTTCATTAAAATCCGAAGGCAGTCGATGAAATGAAACCTATACGCCGGCTCCTGTTACTTACTGTCCACGATAGCAACAGGTAGTGGTCGGAGAGCCTCAGCCTCCTTTCATTTCGCAGACTTCCGATTATCTATTTTAGCATGCGAAACGAATATACGGTTTCAAAGAGTGGAAGGGGGGCGCGAAACCATTTGCACAATCGAACGGAAGTTCAAGCGTTCGGGACAGTTCCTCCTCGGTCTCGGGATATCGAAAATTCGAAACTTGGAGTCCTGATTGGATCGGGTGTAACCATATGCAATATAATATGTAATATAATATAGTATAATCTGTAATATAATGTGTAATATTATATAATATGTAATATAATGTATAATATAATGTAATATAATTTGTAATATAATGTGTAATATTATATGACATGTAATGTAATGTATAATATAATATAATATAATCTGTAACATAATGTGTAATATTATATGACATGTAATGTAATGTATAATATAATATAATATAATCTGTAACATAATGTGTAATATTATATGACATGTAATGTAATGTATAATATAATATAATATAATCTGTAACATAATGTGTAATATTATATAACATGTAATGTAATGTATGATATAATATAATATAATCTGTAATATAATGTGTAATATTATATGATATGTAATGTATAATATAATCAGTAATATAATGTGTAATATTATATGATATGTAATGTATAATATAATCTGTAATATAATGTGTAATATTATATAATATGTAATGTATAGTATAATCTGTAATATGTGTAATATTATATAATATGTAATGTAATATATATAATATAATATGTATTATAATACATATATAATATAATATAATACATACATATAATATAACATGTAATATGATATAATATGAAAAGTAATAATAATTTAACTTTCTGTAACCGAAGTTTCGTTTATTAAGACATACATATTCACTCCAATATTTATTTATTCCAATTAAAACAAACAGTTGAGCAAATAAATTATTTGTCATGTTTGTAATGGTGTATGTACAATAATCTATTTCATAGAAATACATAAATATTCTACTAATAAAAAGACGTGTCTTTTATTATTATTATTACAAATGAAGAGACGACAGAAAGATAATAACGATTCGTTCGGATGTGATTAACGTGGAAAGAACGAATGAGTTTTTGTACGCGGTGGAAATTGGTGATTTCAAACGATGGAATTGTACGTACAAACGAAGATCAAAATTATCCTGCAACTACGATGAAATTGAATCAATTACGTTCGCGCGTCGATGCGTTCTGCGGATACCGATATTTCATGGGCAATTTATGAAATAAACTGTTAATTTTATTGCGCATGATAGCATCTGTTATTACAGAAATTCACTGGCTTTGTAAATTCGTTGGGGAACACGGAATTTTAGATGCGAATGGATCATATTCTATCTTTGATTATCGTTGTTAAATATGTTACATCATGTGATATTTACTCTCGAAACATTTATTATTTCATTTATTAATCGAGTTACTATTTAAATCTTGAAACTACAAAATATTTTGAAGAATATATTTTCTGTCAAGAATTTTACAAATTCAAACATCTTTATACTGAAAAATTTTTTTTTGATACTCAACTCTATCGTCGTTTGAAGAATTGAAATCTTCTCTTTGCAACGATTTCTTAAAATTTCATAAATTTACATGATCTTTCTTATACAAAGAGCTGTAAGAAGTTAAAGTATAGATAATTTTTCGTCGAGTGTATAGATACTTTCTGAACTCACCGTACAATAAAACAACCCTTATCTCGAAGTGAAATTAAAAGATCATGAATTCGCGCAAACCAACCTTGTGAATTTGCCTTTCGTTCATAGCTCCTGATTCATAAAAACCACTAAAACGGTATTATACAGCCGATTTAGCGGGCCGATAATGGCTGAAATTTACGATTCTTGGTAATTCGCATTAGAAACGGTATAATGATCCCAATCGTGTAACGAGTCTTAATGTATTATGCTGTTCAAGAATAGTAACTACGAAACTCTATAATCTGGCTGAATATCAGTCGCGATTAGTATTTGACAAGATATCGATATAAAGACGAAAAGATTTCTTCGAATGGCGAAATTTGGAACAAAATGGAGAATAGTACACAGCTGAAACAAAAATATAACTGACACAAAATAGCAAGATATCAAAGTTCGAACTGAAAAGATTTGATGGGATCTTTTTTTCACAATGAGTAGAAAACAGTTCTTTTTTTTTTTTTTTTTTTTTTTTTTTTGAACGATCGGTTTGTAAAATTATTCGGTATATGTGGGGTGTTACACGTACAGAGCTGCGCGGAATTTCAAGCAGCAGTAAATCTTTCTACTGGTTCCGAGGCTAGGCGGTTTTTCCAACTCCCAAAGAACGTAAACCGATTAAGTTGGACCTGCAGGCATAAATGAAATATTTAATCCCGACAGCTCCGTTGAATATAACTTCGTTCCCATAGACGCTTTGTAATTATCATTCTCTAAAGTAATTCTCATTTATGGTCGAAAGAATAATCGGGACGTAAGTAAATTCTGTCATTGTCTCGTTTCTGCGGACAGCGGCGCGTATTTGATTGTTTCATTCAGAGGATGTATCGAATTAACGCGATTAAATGTTATTCACGCGAATTTTCAATGACTGTCTGTAAACAATACGCTTAATAAGTGGAATTTATCAGATCCAGGATGGATTTGTTTCTTCTTCCATCTGAGAAGATTCATCTTGTTCTTTAAGATTGAAAACAATTGCGTGCTGCATGATTTGCAATGTTGTTTAAAATGTAATTACACAATATAAGAAGAATATTGTATTTTATGTAAAACAATTATTTGTGTATAATGTATGTATAGTAACTGATAATAGTCACAGTAGAGTCCACTACACGCGGGTATATACTACTTAATACTCAGTCAATCTAATTAGAATCTAGAAGTCAATGTAAAAAGTAAACACTTAGGATTTTATTTTTTAACAAGAAAGGTATAAGCTATAAAAACTGCAAATACATGTATTCAGTATCGAGCGTTCAAGTTTTAATAAACAATTAATAAATAATTTCAATATTTCAACCTCTTGATGGAATTATTTGCCTGTTAATATTCAAATTGGCGTGTCCATAAAATCTTTAAACGTCCCAACAATATTAATTATTGTTAACAATATTTGTTGCAAATAAATACACTACCAGTCAAAAATTTCTATATCTAAAATATACAGCTTCTTTAATATCACCGCGCACTTCTATAATTCCTAACATCAATAATTCCTTGCTCAGAATATATCAATACTTTTGCGTATAGAAAATGAACGTGTCTGTCATCGTGCATTATAGCCGAAAAGTATGCAAAAACTAATGAACAGCAGAACATCAAACACTCGCAACAAATTTGAAATACAAATACATGGAAACTTTCGATCAGTGCTACAAATCCTCAGGCAAGGATTTAATACTTTAATCTCTGGAATCCCAGCAGAAATTTCAATCACATTACGATCGACAGAAACGCGATCCTCCAAAATCTTTTCGCGAGCGCTTCTTTTCCAACGATCTGTACCAAGGACACCAGTGCAAAGGTTCCGGTAGAACCTACGCAGATTATTAACCTTGTCCTTAACGGGGCGGCGATTAACGCGTTAAAAGCAGCGTTTCGGGCGGCGATAGACGAAGACGAGGCCGGCGTCGGCTCTCATTCGACGGGGCTTTACTAATATCCCTAAGTGCATCGTCAGCCGCTTGATGCAGCGTTGCACAAGCTCTGATACCGCTGCACTCCGGGGTTCACTTACTTTTTCCCGTCCTTCTCCCTCTGGCTGCCGATTCTGCGGCCTCTTTTTCACCGGTTCTGCACCCTCTCCTCGTCTCTGTCGTTCCCTTTCAACCTCGCCACCCCTCCCCCACCCTCCGCCCTATCGCGCGTCTCTCCCTTCAATTCCGACCGTGTGCCCACTCGCGCACGCCCTCCAGAGATCCCCACTTCTCATGATTACTTCCGATTTTATCCTAGACGCAGAAATTGTGCTGGTATGCCCACGGTTTCCCAAAGAATGGTAATATAAAGTAGTGCAGCTGTGTTTTCTCCGACGTGGCGCGCCGCGACAGGGAAAGAAAGAGCCGGACGAGAGAGCGCGGCGCGAAAGAATAAGGGAACAGAGACGAGGAAGACCGTGAAGGAAAAGCGGAGGAACGAAGCAGGAGGAAGGAGAGAGAAGATTGTGGACCGAAACATTTTGAATGGTTTCCCTTGAACGCACGTACGTACCTCGATCTTAACTCTTTCCCCTCGCCCCTCCTCTCCCCCACCCGCCAATCCTCGTTCGTGCCGCTTCTCTCTATCGTCCACGTTTACGAAAAGCTTAGCCTTCTATTTTAACACAATGTTAACGTGACGTTTGTAATATGAGCAAATTGGGTAGAGCTTTGAAAGACTGTTGGAGAAATCGTGCGCTAGAAGTTGGGATTTTTAGGAATTTTGTTTATGGTGTAATCAACGCATTTATGTGCGCTTATAGAAAATTTCAGAGTGCAAAATTGCACAGAATTTAAAAACATCCAAAGCACAGTACCCTGTATATATATATATATATATATATATATATATATATATAAGGCACTTATTATTTTCTCGAGCCATTTCTTCCAAAAGTGAAGCAAGTACACTGTCACTTGTATTGTAAAATTATTACATCAATAATAGGATAATTTACAAAAGTGCAAAATTGCACAGAATTTGAAAATATCCAAAGCACAGTATCCTGTATAGGTATATATATATAAGGCACTTATTATTTTCTCGAGCCATTTCTTCCAAAAGTGAAGCAAGTACACTGTCACTTGTATTGTAAAATTATTACATCAATAATAGGATAATTTACAAAAGTGCAAAATTGCACAGAATTTGAAAATATCCAAAGCACAGTATCCTGTATAGGTATATAAATATTATTTTCTCGAGCCATTTCTTCCAAAAGTGAAGCAATTACACTGTCACTTGTATTGTAAAATTATTACACCAATAATAGAACGGCTTGTACGTTATTAATTATTAATTTTACAAGCCATCGTTGACGTGATCTACAATCCTCCCTCGACTTAGCTCTCGCCTTAGCAACGAACTATGACACTTACTACCAATCTATTCTCATCCATAAACAGCCTGTTAACCTGTCTGTTACCCATCCATCCATCTACCGAAATAACTCGCCGCGAGAGCCACGCTTGTTTTCCATCGATGACAACGACGATACGACTTGAAAATCCCACGGTGCTAAATCCTCGATGCCGGGGGAACGGAAACGGGCGACGACGAGAAGGCTGCTAGAAGAATGTATAATACACGTGTTGTGGTTTCACATCGTGCCACGTATGCGGCTAAGTGACAGGGGTTGGAGGGGGTGGAAGGGTGTACCGTGCCTCGTTGGGGGGGGGGGGGGGGGGGGGGGTTGGGGGGGGAGAGAGAGGTTTGGAGGATGAAAGCGGATCGCGGTTGTGAAAGAGAATGACGCACTGGCGGGCGCAGCAACCACATAAGCGCGAAGATGAAGAAGCAATTATTCTAATGGAGGCTTTGGGAGGATTGTAGCCGGGACAAGTGAGGTAATCCATGAATAATACCTGTACCCTTCTACCCTTCTCTCACCCATGCTACCTCTCTACCCGTTACTCTC
Organism: Frieseomelitta varia; assembly: GCF_011392965.1. Classification (NCBI taxonomy): domain Eukaryota; kingdom Metazoa; phylum Arthropoda; class Insecta; order Hymenoptera; family Apidae; genus Frieseomelitta; species Frieseomelitta varia. The sequence goes on from NW_025110579.1 coordinate 488,744, forward strand.
CCATCTTCTCGTCGCCGTGGCGTCGTCTGCCTGTTGTCCTTCTCCGCCGTTCGCTAATATTATGCTAAACTCCGGTAATCCTTAAATGCCAGCCCAGCCATGGATACGGTATCGCTATCTCGACTAACGCGTCCGATTCGAGGCCGCTAACGCTCTCGGCCCGTCGTCGTCTCTTTTCCATTTCCGTCGTCGTTTGCTTCTCGTATATCGTGTCTTGTCCAGTCTTGTGCTCCCTCTCTCTTTTCTGCCTTCGTTATTCTCTCTCTCTCTCTCTCTCTCTCTCCGTTCTTTTTCTTTTTTTTGTTCGAATGCTAATCGAGAATCGTACATCACGAATCGTCGTGAAAAGAGACGAGGCAGAAATCAAGAGTTCAAGTCGGGGATTCAAACGAGAATCTGCCATCGGTCTGAATCCTTTTCGATCGTCAAGGACCGTCTCTCATCTCTCTCTATCCTTCACTGCTATCCTGTGCTCTACGTGGTAACAGGATTTTTTGGACAAAAAGGCAACCCGCGCTTTTATCCGGTTCTATTCATCGAGAATTTTGAAAGAATGATACCGACCCGGGGAGATTCCTTATTTCCGTATTTAAAATCGCTTTCTACCCTCGAAGAAAGCCAAGCGCTTTCGCGATCGGTATCACAGACTCTTGTGCGAGGATTATTGGGTAGCAGGATCCAGATCGAATATTTCCTTAAACTCAGGAATAGAGGCTTTCAGGCGCTATTCTCGTGGTACATGCAAATTATTTTGTGCGGTTTTTGTCTGCCCTACCTGTAAATCAATGTGTATCAAAATAAATTTACGTCCCACGTAATATTTTTTGATTACCATTCAATGAAAGAAAGTTTAAGAGGGCAGAATTACATTTGAAGAGAAAACGCAGTAAATAAATGTAAAACATGGTAAAGAATGTGGTATTTAATACATTACTAGCACTCGTAGTCTCTCTAGAAATTTGGTAATGTTTTAATTAATTAATATTTCTGAGACACCGTGTCTGTTTACAAGCAAATATTTTCACACAGTAGCAATTAATCGAAGGATAATTCGGCACAGGCTATTTCGTCCGTTAATACCTAAGAAAGTTAATTAAATAGTCAAAGCAATTCGAATAGCTATATCCCTTTAACGCAGCCATCGTCGCGGAATGAAACACGTAATATTACTGCGAACGACGCCGAACTCGTTTCCTCATCCGTGTAATATTACCGCGAGAACGCAAATCCAGTTTCCTATTTCTACATGAACGAAAATAATACGTACACGCTGTTATGGAAATTTCAGCGTTACTTTTATGGAAATATCCGTGGCACACACGTCGCCACTTTTGTTCGTACGGGACCGACATTTTACCGCGGTTATCCCCACTGTATCGCGTTGTCAAGAAATTAAACGCCATTATTCAAACCGCATTCGTAAAATGCACGATTCGCCGAGAAATTAAAAGGAAGAACGAAGCGGTAATCTTCTATCCTCTCTTTGCTTTCTAGACCGGCGCGAATTTTCATGAACAAAAGCAGAAAACATTCATTCGTAATTGATGATAATTTTCAGAAAAAGCTGTCGAAGGGATTGATGATTTTTTTAGAATAATATCTAAATTGTGCGAAAAAAATGTTTGCATGCGAAATTTAAAAATACAAAAATTGTGTAAAGCATACAAAGGATATGAAACTGATTATAGAACTCAGCGAGTGAAACAAAGCTCTGCGTGCCATTCATTTTTTCCAGTTGCTTTCGTAAAAGTATAAATTTTCGCAAGTATTCGCAAGTTTTGTACTTTTGAAAACTAAAAGAACACGACCTCGACAGAAAATGATTTTGCGTGCCAAATATGGTCCAATGTCTCATCAATTAAATCAATTAAATTAAAATCCTGTAACGCAGATTTACTGCAAGAAAAAGTAGCCGATTTATATAATATTTTTCAATTAAAAAAATTACACGACCTTCACACGGTAATCAAGTGTGAAGCGATACACGAATTACCAAAACGATTTCGCTCGCACACGAAGGGGTTGTTAGTTGAAAATCAATAGTCCCAGAAGTGGTAGGATCGTGTTACATAGAATTGCATAGAAAGAGTGCCAACCCTTTTTGCAAAACCCGATATCAAAATAAAACCATTTAAACGCCGTTTAAAGTAAGTCAAATAAAGAACCCGCTTGAAAACTAATTTCACAGATCACCCAACGCGCTTCGTTACGCCCGTACCAGCGGCTTAGCTTACGTCAACGATCCACGCATTACATGCATCCTTCTCCTGTATGATCATAAATATAGAAAGCCTTTTTATAGCTTCAATTTTTACTGCCAATAAAACCGCGCCATGCTTCGTGTTTGTAAACGATCGGAAGCTCAAGCACGACGTCATTTCTCCGTTTCTGTAAATTGAATCGTTCTCTTCTTCGATTAATTCGCTAGCTCTGTTGTCGAGGATATCGCCGAATCATCGCTAGCATCCTAGCCTAGGTATATTTCATCTCCTTTTCGACTCACGGACGCGTACTCCTTTCACGAGCGTTTTTATATTTAGAGTTAATTGACGCGGTAATTTCGTAATAAAGCTCTCCCGCGGCAAGAGGAACCTCAAATATTTGAATAGCCTTGTCGCAGCCACTTTCTTTTCCGGTTTTAAGCGACACGCTGGCTCTTTCAACACCAGATCGTCAGGCGTGTTTCCATCGTTGGTCATAGCGTCTTTCTTCTCGTTCTTTTATCTTCTCTTCCCTCCGTTTCTTTCTTCCCTTCGTTCGAGAGAAGGGAACTGTTGGCACGATGCTTTAATTCGTTTTCCCGCACGTTGTGTAATACAGTTGACTGGAACGGCAGGAAAAATAGTCGGTATCGATCGATCGTTGCCGATGCGGCGAAATATATGAGGCGAAATGTCGAGGAACGGTACGGCGTAAATGTTGAAACTCGCGCGCGAGAATGGACTTGTCAACAGTTGTTCTCTTCGCAAATGTTTATTTTGGAAATTGAATTCCCGCAATAAAAACTTGGCGCGAGCATTAATCGTTCTCTCTCTCGTTCCTTTTTCTCTTTCTTTTTTTTTTTTTTTTTTAACCGACCGCGCTTTACTTTGGTAAGAACACCGTGTGAAATAACTCGCCGCTGTCCGGGAATGTTTCGGTTAATTGTAGTACGCCCCGTGAACGACGACAATCGATTAGTCGAAAATTTCATTAAAAGTTAATTAGAAATTTCTAATTTGTATTACGTTCAAGTGTTTTGCGAATTGCTATTTGCAACAGTCGTAAAAAAAATGATCTAAGGCAACGCCTGACACGCGCGACTCTTTTTAACATACTGCCTTGTAATGTCTTACAAGTTACGACTTTGCCTCAAACAAATGACAGTCTTACGGTATTTAAATTCAGTTCTTTAAATTAATAAATGAATGAAGAAATAAAAGAAAAATAAATAATAAAAAAATAACACATTAATAAATAACAATTAAATTAAATTAAACTAAATAAAGATTAATAAAACGTTTCTGACGTAATGTAACAAGTTACAATATTAATAAATGAATGAAGAAATAAAAATAAATAAATAATAAAAAAAATAACACATTAATAAATAATAATTAAATTAAATTACTAAGTAAAGATTAATAAAACGTTTCTGACGTAATGTAACAAATTACAATATTCCCAATGCTCATCCAAGATGAGAACAAAAACACATTTAAACGTCCGACAATTGATTCGCGAATAGACGGAAGATCGAACGACCGAAATGGAGAAGGGAAGCAACAGGAAGGCGGCGAATTAAATGAAAAGTATCAACCAAAGGTCGCTTGAGTGTTCGAGAAAATCGAACAGCCGGGGACGCAGTGCGCGCACGAGGGCCGCGGGCCAGCTGGAAATATTCGCGGCAGGCGTTATAGCAAATGTCGCGTGAAATGCAATTTGCAGCCGCGACGTTGGCTTTTCATTCGATGATTCTCGTTATCCTCGTTACACGTGCCCGTGGCAAATTGCGCGCGAAACCGTGAGAATAAATTGTCTCCGCCAGCGACGACGACGATTGCATACACAGCGTCACACAGGGTGACGTCGAATGGCGCGGCGAAAGCAACGAAAGCGACGAGCACTCGACTCCCCTTTTTCCGTCGTTGGCCCCCGATGCGATCCTGCGAATATTTAGTTACCGTGAACTACACTCGTTACCGTTTCATCTTCTCCTGGCAGATACGTGCGACGATTCCTTGAGTCCTTTTCACCCGGCACTCCTCGCGTGCATCTCCGCCATCCCGCTTCTTCTCCCGCCTACTTTAACACCTCCTCTTCGCTTTTTGCTCGTCGATCGTCGGTCTAGCGAGCACGTTTCGTCTGTAAAATGCTAAGCGCACCCTTTCGCCTCTTGTGTTTCACGTTGCTTCTTCTTTCTCCCTCGAACACCCTGCGCCCTCGCGCCGCTTGCGTTTCGCGTGTCTTATCGTTCTCGGCGCGCGTGTTAACGCGCTGGCGATTAATTTCGACAGACATAATTTCCCTGTCTTCCCGAGGGAAGCCCGTTAAGGCAATTTCTCTTCTTCGTTTGTATCTCGCTGGAAACGTGAAGCTGATATGTGTCATATACAACGCCGTTTCGATGCAAATGATTTTAAAAGAATTTCCCCTTTCCCCAAGTAATTTTTATACTCTTTCTTAACACATTCGGAACGGATAAGAATTACGGTTTCTATGTTAGAGACAAAAAAAAAAAACTTTTAAACATGTTTGGAACTTATAATGACACATTATACAGAGAAGAAAAATTTATTTCTCCAGACTCGAATCAGTTAAGTCGCAAATTATTTTTTTTTTTTTTCAATTCTATACGTTAAATATTAGTGTCAAGAGCAACAATTAATTTTTTCCGCAGAACAATTTCTATTAAACGGGGACTTTTATTATACCACAAAATTACTTGACAAACATGTGGATATTTAAATCAGAAGCTCTTCCAAAATCACAACTGATAAAGTTCATTAACCCGAAGCGTCTTCAAATCTAATGTGGATGTGGTACCAACACAACAGTCTGGCGTATAATGCAATTGTTGCAGGTAATGTGCTTTGTACAGTGTACCATAGTCATTGAATTGGCCGTGGTAAACCGAGAATTTGCTCTGTTCGTTATCCTATCTCTCTCTACGCTGTTTACCAAGATATTAGAAAATATAAAGCAACAAATTATTAAACACACAAATCTTGTCAAAATATAAAACATACAGAGTTCGTAATAATATAGCTCGAGTTGAATATTTAAAATAGTTGAATATTAAAATTAATAGCATGAAAATACAAAGTAATAAGATAAATTTTTCGCAACAAGTAATCTTCTGCTCCGATAGACCAAGATTTAAATAAAATTTTAAGTAAATTCAATTGCGATAATGAATTTATATCATTTATCCAGCAAATGTAATGCGATTCAATCGCCGATTCACAAATTCTTCATCTTATTTAGGATGCATTTCACGCACAAAAGCATTGTCTCTCGCCGGCAGAGGAAAATTGATCGCAGTCGGTCGTGCATCAGTAAGACTGCGGTTGAGGCCGCTTTAAAAGGAAACACGCGTGTGTTTCACTGAAAACTCGTGTGTATAAATACATAAGAAAAAGGCAGGAAAAAGAGGTGGCGACGAGAAGGCTGGCTGGTATATAATCGCGTCGCGACAAAGGATCCATAAAAGGTTGCGCTGCTACGTTTTTCGTATAGTGTTGAAGAGTAGAGAAGGGAAGGGAAGGGAAGAGAAAAGAGGAGAGCGAGAGAGCGACTCTAAGCTGCGCCGCACTCGTGTCCCCGTGAACACAATAATGCTCCGCTATTAACCGAGAGCTTGTATTAAGCCCTCGAAAAAAGCTTTCATGCACTTAACGACAAATAATATGAGAAGTGGTGCTACGCAGCCGGGACACCCGTCTCGCCGACTTTCTACTACAGATTACACGTACTCGCCTTTAGCACCTGCAAAATAGAATTCATAATTGTAGCCAGTCGTTTTCTTTCTGGGTTATCACTTGCTTTCTTTCCTTCGATTCGATTTAACAATCGAATTGTTTGATTTTAAAATGTTATGCTTGGCAAGTGGGAATACGGAATCCTTAAGAGATTGAAATTAGATTTTTATCGAATTCGGTGCATTTACTAAAAGATTTCTTAAACATTTTAATTTTTTAATAAAGTGATTTTAATGAAATTTTAATATTTTTAGAAGAGTCAAGTCATTAAAAAATATTCAGAAATGTAATGCAATATAATAATTTAAAATTAGTAAAAAAATTATTAAACCTTCCTCATGTGAATTAAGGAGATTTACCTGATATGAATGTTTGAAACTATGATATAATGTAAAAAAGAAAAAAATAGGAAACAAAGATATGTTTATTATTTAATTAGTAAAGTAATAGTTTAATATAAGTTCAAATTTTATCATTAACATTTGTTACTACTTACCTCTTTTAAAAAAAATTCAGTTCATACATACCTCCGCGTAAATAATTTCTGTAAAAATTTATAACTTTTCTCCATTTACATCACAATAAAAAGTATTCTTTAATATCATAATTGTTGATCGATACAAGACATCACTATTCACTTTTTAATAACTAGCTTATTCCTAAATTAATTTGACATGAAACAATCATAGAAAACAGAGATCTTACAAATATATGTGTATGTATGTATGTAATATGTAACAATTAATTATTTTTACTGCATCTATTTACAAATTTTGAAAATACATAATTTATAGAATTATATAATCATTAAAATTGAATTCATTAAGTTTCTTGGAAAATGTAAAAAGATCTTATTATTTATAAACATGTTAAAAGACCTCTTTGTAAAACTATGAATAAACAAATTTGGAAAAATACAACTCAAATATTATAAATCGTAATTACAATTTGTATTTAACATTTCAATTGCTACACATTTAGTTTACCTATCAATTAAACAACATCATATTTAGCAATCCTACAAATTATATATAAGTATGACATAACCTAATAATACAATTTAACCAAAGGAATTTGATGTGTAGTATAAATTTTTAAGTCGATTAGTATTTTAATTGATTTTTAATTTATTTAACTAAGCCCATTTTTTTAGCTTCCACTTCGTAAATTAATAACCTCCACATTTTGACTACAAAAACTTCAGCTTCTTCATCCAATACCTATAACATATAACATTATAAAATCTATCAGTTATTAATTTATATTAATGATAAAATAAAAATTATTTACCATCTGTACATCATCAAGTATGCCTTGAGGTGAGCTGCTAGCCATTACTTTACTACAAATAAAATCTACTAATGTAGGTTCAGGTTCTCCAATGTATTCAATAATTTTTTTGTTAATCCACGGCCTTATCCTTTTATCCATTAACGTCTACAAAAATTAAAAAGGAAAAAAATTAATTCATAAATATTCATTCATATCATAATCTTATATATATCTATCATAATCTTACATTATCTATTACTGCCCAATCAAGTTGATATCCAAATAAAGCATTTTTATCCGTAGGTATTTTGTCAATAAGAGACTTTATGTGTTTTCTTTTCTCTTCTTGACTTTTTGTACTTTCTTCTTTTCCAGCTTTAGGAGCTTCTTCAGTAGTTTTTTTCTTTTTCTCTTCGCCGTAATCTAAAATTGAATTCATACAGAAATCGTATATTATTTAAATTAGTATTTATTAGTATTCATAATCACTGTATCAGTACATTAGTATTTACAATTACCTAAAGGAACTAGTTTACGCTTCTTTGCGTTATTAGCACCATCGTCATCATCATCGTTATTGAATACGTCTTTCACATCGATTCGACCTTTCTTTTTATTCTGATTCGTTTGTTGCGTACTAACATTAATAGCTGTGCTTGGACTAGCAGGAGTTTTATTACCAATACCATGGTCACTGCCACGATTACCTCCGCTTCCCATGGCGAACGGCACAAAGTTACCTGTAATGAGACATACATGACACCAAAATAAAGGATTTATAGTTATATAAATTAAGAAATCACGTTTACTCACTACTACCCGTTTTTTCTGGTTCGCTAACAAGAGACATACGCGAATCTTCATCTAACGTAGGCGGAATGGATTGAACTGGCGTTGTTACCGTTTGATGAGAAGGTGACGATCTCGTACCCTTTACACTTTCTCTATCAGTTTCTACAACTTCCTCGGGTTCTTCGCCTTCACGATGATGATTCTGATGATGACGATGATGTCTTCGGTGATGATGATGATGTCTCGGTGGTGTCCTAGATGGTACTTCTGATTGAGAAACATCGTCAAATTGCACGCATTCATCACTATCACTTTCAATTGGTTCAGTTTCTATAGGCGGCATAATTTCTTTTTCTTTTTTCACTACTTTTTCATCTTCTTCGTCTATTATTGTGATAACAGGTTTAGGTTTATACTGTTCCTCCCGTTCAGCTTTTAACTAAAATAAAATCAATATTGCAATCACTCACAAATCAAAATATAATGTTATTTAAGAATATTTTACCCTTTCAAATTCAGCCGCTGGATCTGGATGAGAAGCATCAGCATAAAGTTTATCGCGAAGACGTTGAAGTTCTTGACGCTCAGCACAACGATCTCGCGAATCGGCTTCTGCTTCAAGTGCTCTCTCTTCCAGACGACGTGAAAGTTCTTTGCCTTTGTAATATTTGGCATCATCTCTTTCATCATCATAGTCTTCGAGAAATTCTTTCAAACGTTTCGCTTCTCTTTCTCTCGCTTCTCGTTTCGCCCTACGTTTTTCCGCTTCTTTCTCATATTCCTTTTGCTTACGACGTTCTCTTGTCTCCCATGCTCTCAAGCGTTCTTGATAAGCTGCTTCCTTCTCTCTCGCTCTTCTTTCGTTTTTCTTCCTCTCTTTCGCTTCTTCTTCCTCTTCTCTTTCACGCATAATTTCTCTTTCAGTTTTTCTCGCTTCTTCTCTTTCACGTTCTCTTTCTCGTTCTCTGTCTCTTTCCCTTTCTCTATCCCTTTCACGTTCACGTTCACGTTCTCTTTCACGATCACGATCTCTTTCTCGTTCTCTTTCTCTATCTCTTTCTCGATCTCTATCTCTATCACGATCTCTGTCGCTCCTCTGACGATCCCTATCTCGTTCCTTAGACCTTAATCAAAATAAAAAATATTCACAATAAATTATATTTAAATATAATTTATAATAAAACTTTTAATTGTTTTTATGAAATCTTAAACATTAATACCTAGATTTAGATCGTCTTTTGTCTCTTCTACTACTCCCAGTACTACTACTGCGACCCTTATGGGATGTGGGACTACCGGGGTCGCCGTCTTGATCATCCTTAGTGTTACTGCCATCTCGTCTATCTCGTCGCTCTTTTTCACGTTTCTCCCGTTCTTCTTTCTCAACGGCTTCTTTCTTCCGTTTTACTTGAGCCTTTTCCTCCTCCTGCTTCTATAAAAGACAAAAATAAAAAAACTAGGTGAGACTAAACAATCAGAGCAAACTTATCACTGTGATAATAAAACGCAAAAACTAGCAATCGTATCCTCCTGAGTTATAAAAATTAAAGGGTAGAAAAAGGTTACTGTAAGTGTAAAGTTAGTTAATATATATATGTATATATATATATGAGTGGTAATATCATTACACTATAATAGTGCAGCATTATTTCTTTTTTTGAAGTTAAACATGGATGCCCTGATATGCACATTAATAAAATGTGAAATGTTTCATGTAGAATATTCGCATAAACAATCTATATCATTTAAAAAATAATATTGTACAAATTCTTCGAAATACCATTGAAGTACATGAAAACTAGTGATATTATCTTGTGTCAACAAAATAATTATTTGAAACAAATACTTCGAAAAGAAATTTTAATTCATTATGTTGAAAATTTGTAAAATTTTATTTTTCTAAAGACTTATTGTCATTTAATAAATTTTGTATAAATAATTTTAATATCTAACATTACGAAGATTGTAATGTTGAACGATTACTAGTTATACAAAAATTAATCACATATCAAATATGATAATTCTGTTCATCTCAATGTAGTATACTCACTCCACTGGAGTATGCTCGGTCAGCAGCATCTTACACGAAATCTTGTTTACATATCAATTACCTAAGTGCAGGTATAAATTTTGGAAACAAGCATAAGAAATTTCTTAAGCTCTACTTAAATTAAGAATACCTTAATGCTAACAGACGCATTGTAGAGGCCACCCAATGTACTTACAACATTGCAAATGTGCCTGTAAATCAATAGTGTCTAAAGCTATATAAGTCTAAGAGTCGAAAGGGGTGAATATTTAGATTTCTTGTCAATACTCAATAATTATTAGAAAGTATTATACCAATCAGAAGCGGAGTCATCATGAAGAAGGGATTCCACCAAAACATCTTTCATTTTTGCCAAGAAACTGTCACACGTCTGTCAACTTTGTTTTCTTCTGGTTATGCAGCTGATGCAGCAAACTGTTGGATATCAAATACACAATAGTTTGCCCACCCTTATCGTCCCGTATTATCAACGTAACGTCTTAGAAATAAATTAGTATGGTTCATCCTTACGTGATATAATAGTAACAATAATGGGTTACTGCTTGGAGAGTCCTAAATCATAGACTCTGATGAATATTACTCTTTAATAACAAAAAATTATTAAACCTAATGCTGCTTATTCCTTCCTGATTATGATATTGTTAATAAGCCCTATATAAAACCAACAATGGACTATGATATATAAGAAAAAACATATTCAATATTGTGAATTGCTTTCTCTTATTTTTCAGAATTAAATATCCATACAATAACCCATACTCTTTTAAACTAATAGGGATAGAGTAACTGAGTGCATAAAAGTAGATGCACATATGAGGAAAAAAACAGACTGTTGAAATATGAAATATCAGTGGTCATAGGTATTCAGATGGGTAGTTCACTAACAAAACTACAAGAACCGAATGGTTGTGTTGGCTCATGGTTGTGGAGTTTACTCACGGTGTGAAGTTGACTTGGTCAGTCAGTGTGGTGGTACCGGAGAATGGAGGAGCGCGCACCTAGGTACTACATGTCTGATCGAGACGCTGACAGAAGCTGTTTACACAAAATAAAGACAACAACTGAACAGTCGCCATTGTGAAGACAAAATCATTTCATTGTGTGTAGGATTCAGAAAGTCTCGATCCTATTAATAATCTAAGAATATATTATAAAATATGTCAGCGTCAAATTTCTTTGTTCAATATAACATCTTTTACCAATCCTAAACAATATGTAAAAACAGTTGGACTGTCACTTTACTGACCTTCTATATATATCTGTACTAGACTGCTAGACTTTAATACAAATATAAAAATAAATTATAATCTCAGTTTACATAAAAATTAAACGAATAAAATAATTTTAATCGATTTTTATAGTATCTCATTCAGAAAAAAATCATATAATGAAATTTTTAAAAATAATAATTTGTTAATTTAATACTATTACTTAAACTTATGCATATCAATCTCACATAATGACGATTCTCTTGCTAATTGACTTAAAGAAATATGATCTGTCATCAGAAATTGATATTAATTATATACTTATGTATATCTGTAAAATAAATACAAAAGAATGTGATTCATATTATGATTAGAGACACTTCTTTTGACTCAACTGAGAAAATGATCTGTACTACTATAAAAACATTTTCAATTTCTATTAGTATAATAATAATTTTATATCTACTTACATTAAACTGTATTTATTACACAAATTCTTAATTTCTGAATATTATAAGAATTAATTTCTTAATATCGTTCCTTTGAAATTCAACAAAATGTTATGTAAAAGTTGCATTTTTATGAAAATATTAGTGCTAGCAATTTGGCACAAAAAGTATAGAAGCAGGTAAAGAAATTTGATTGTATGGAATAACTTGTGTTCAAAATACAATAGCAATAATGCTATTATTATAACGCAGAATTATATGCGATGAGTTAAGAAAATGGAGTTCCAATAGAAACAGATTTATTGGCTACATGGTGTCAGCATGTTGTAGAGTTAGGAGATTCTCCCGTCTTAATATTGCACATTTCTTGTTTTTTCATGTTTTGTTGGTTGGATATACTCTGACTTACCGACGAGGCTGCAGCTGCCTGCGAAAATACGAGGGATGTGCTGTGATTGACTCCCTTCAGAGCCAATGAGTGAGTGAAAGAGTGGTCCCCACACACAGCATTCCTAGGCGTGTGCGTTTGCTGTGTGCGACGCACGCTGCCTGTTATTATAATTATAGCAACGAGTCACGGCTCCAATTATTTAGAGCTAACATAGCACACACGCACTTTATCACAAAATACTTAAAAGCTAAAGTTTATAACTATACACTTGTAATCCTCTTTTGCCTGCATTTAATTTACTATATAAATATATTACGAGTTCAATCAATAATTGTCTAATGTGAATCATAGATATAATCAAATGCATAAATGTTTATAAATCCATAATATTTACAATGCATTTCATTGTAGTATTCATTATAGTACAGTATAGAAATGATGTATTAATTTTAACTTAATAAAAATACAACCGTTCAAAAATGAATAAAATGTAATTTATGAACTCACTAGTTATTGATATAATCAAAAAGTATTGTAAACTTGTTAAACTCATTACAAGCTTTTTACAACTATAATTTAGAAACATTGTATAAATTTTTTTTTAATTAGATAAAGTTTTGAAATAATAATAGTAATTTAATATAATTTTATTTCTCTTTCTATGTATTAAGTGATTCATTTTACTCTATCATTTAAAAAACAAAAAATAAAATTCATATTATATTTTTTGAAGATAATAGAACAAGTACTACAAAGTATTACAAACATATTCTCAATCTTTGTACAATAGAAACAGAGACAAACGATATTTCTATCAACACAAATATTAAACAAATGTAGAAAAAATAAAAAAATTATGATAATATCAAATGTAGCAGCTAAAATTTTACTTTAAAAAATATGATTTTTTTTAAGAAAAAGATTAAATATGCTTTATATCATATACACAGAAAAACATGTAACAAACATTATTGCTCATAAAACAATTTTTTTTTAAGATTATATGTTATAGAATAATGTTTATAATGCTTCGTAAAAAATTTATATACTCAATATTAATAATTTTATAACAGTTTGTTAATATCTAATTTTTGCAAAGTTTTTACCCAATCCTATTTGACCACAATTCATAATACCTTCTAATATCTTGGTATATCATATCCAACAATATAACCAAAAAGAAGGGCAAAAAAGTAGGAATGACATAACAAGATTTCTAAAATAATTATGAAAATAATTACCTTCATAACCTCCCTGAATTTTCCAATTTCTCGGGTAATCAAGTCTCTTTTACTTTCTTCTATTTCCGCATCATCCAAGTTCAAAGATTTTGCAACCATTTTTGTCTGATGTTCCTCTGTAACACATTATAAAATAATATTTGTTAATTCTTCAATTTAGTTTAGTATACTGCCATAAATAGAATTAGTACTACCAGGTGTAGCTTGAGCCATTTCTAAATCAGTAGCATGTTCAGCTATGATTTGATTAATACGCGTTAGTGCATCTGCATCCACTACTCTCATACCCTCATCCATATAATCTTCACCTTCTTCTCCTTCTGTTCCTTCAATTGATGTTTCATCCTGTAGAGGTGACTGGCCTCCTCTCAATTTTTTTCTCCTTTCCGCTATTATATATAAAAGATAATAAATCAAAATAAATTATCAATATGTACATAAATATACTTTGTGTTTTAAATTTACCTTTGAATTGATCCAAAACAACTTTAGCTTTTGCATCAACTTTGACAACAAGTTTCTTTGTACCTATTTCCATGTCATGGAGTAATCTAACTGCTCTAAGACCTGCATCAGGACCTGCATATTCACAAAATCCGAATGCTTGGACTCTCTTCCATGAAAGCACATGACCACATGCACCCAGAATGTGTCGAATCATCACATCAGGTGCTCTTTCCATAATGTTTCCAATAAAAACAGTAACCGGTGGTCCAGATTCTCTTTCACGACGACGATTATTGTCATGACGATTTTGGTTACGTGCATACCGAACAGCTGGAGCTGAGGTCTGCATCGCAGATACGGGTGTTGGAATCATCTATGTTTTATAAATGGTAGTATTCTTAATAATGCACATCTCTACTCATGCAGTCCAGAATCTCCCCTCCCCCTAATAGCACGTTAATCTTTTCCTTTCTTTTTTTTTTATTATATTTCATTATAAAAATAAGGCATGCATATATCAGATGGAAAGAACTTAAGATGAATATTTGTGACAAGAAACATAATCTTTAGAAAAATGCTCGTATAGAATAAATAGTTAAATAATATGCATTCCATTTAGTATTATAATTTAAATACAAAATGTTAATACATTATTCAAAACAACTGCATTGGCATATAAATAAATTTTTAATTTTTTAATTATGATATAATCAGTGATGCTCCAAATATAATACTATGTGAGAATTTCCACTACTTAACACGTTAATTTATTTGCACAACATTAATAAAATTAAACATCACATGCTTTTTACTTTAATTTCTTAGAGTAACTAAAAATACTTTAGCTACTATTGAAAAATTCTGACACTTGGAAGTATTAGTTTTTATTTTATTACAAACGCAAGTAAGTTATATAAAGTATTACAAATGATTATCAACTTCTAATTATTATTTTAACTAAATAAAAAAAAGACATCAAATAGCAAAGATTAATGTATTATATTATATTAAGTTACATTACTTTGTATTAAAGTCTTAAGTAACAAAATGATTAGTTACTTTATTAAAACCATGAACCGAAAACAAAAGATTCTTAATAGAAGATTGTAAATTACTAACATCACACAAAAACATGCTTTTAAAATGCTTCATTTCATGTTTACTTACATGTGCCATAGGCATTACACCACCAATAATTGGTGGAGGTGCACCAACCATGTAAGGCATTGGTGGCATGCCTGGTATTCCCATTGGCGGTTGACCAGGGTAAGACATTTCTTACTTTAAATAATACTATGGCAGTGTCCTCACTAAAATACATAATACATTAATTTATTACAATTAATCTAAAAAGGATATGAAGATCTATTTTAACACCAGATTTTTATTACAAATATATGTATATTATTATAATCCATATTTACTTATAAAATTTATTAGAAATTGAATGATTATAAATAAATGAAATCTAATTTCTGCATGACTCATACTAAGTTATAAGAACATAAATAATGTTTGGAAATTGTCAATAAATAACCTTTGATAAATAAGTCTCCTTAAACACACTTTCTTATAATATAATTGATTAAATACAAGTATTAATATTGTACTCATTAATGTTACAAAATAAATATTTAAACTATGTACAGGTGTATAAACATTATTTAATACGTAAATATGTTGCATGAAAACATGTTTTTCGTAATAACAGTTATAGATATCAGATAGGATACTAATGGATGCTTCAGTATTTCTAACCATTAAAACGATCTCAACAAAGAACCAACCGTTTACTTACATAATATACTTGAAAATAGAAATAAAGCATCAGTCATCGTTCAAAAAATATTTACGTCATTTTAATAGGACTTTAGACCTAAAAAAATATTACAATAAATACACAAACTGAAACTTCCACTTTCACAATCCGTCAGCCAGTAATCACTTCTTTCCGTCCATTACGGCTTCATGCGCTGATTGCTTCTAGAAGGCTATGGTTGATAGTACATTTCCCGTGGATTCGAAAACTCATCATAAAAGAACCAACCTGTCCATATGCATATTTATATATTACTTTTACATTGTAACTTATTACATTTTTATTCAGCCCTATTAAATGTCTTGAATTATATACAATTATATTTTTTTCTCGAATAAATTTTAATTCAGATTATCACTTTCATATTCTATTACTGAGAAGTGTCATTAAGGTGTAATAAAATAAATTTATATTTAAGTATATTAATGTCAAAAAAACTGGTTTACTTACGCATCAAATTACATTATAACCATATCACCTTTTGCATATAATTTTTTACAACATCATTCAAAAATTTACAAAACATTTGAAATTATGCTGCAATTTCATCTAAATAAAATGCCTATTGATGTTTTTAATATTCAATAACCATCTAAATTTGACAGATGTCAATGACTGTATGACTACGATAAAAAATATCTACTAACTCTATAATAAAAAATAAATAATTGAGTATATAAGTATAAGCAATAAATCAATTATCAAAAATTATTGATAAATATAAATAAATAAATTTTGTAGGATTAGGAAATCATCAAATTACAGAAAAATATTAAAGATATAATAATAAATATATATAATAAAACAGATGTAATATATGATAAAATTATATTTAATTGTCAACATTAGTGTTGTTTAAATACTTGGTCAAAAAAATATAAATTTAAGGACGCACTCTAGCTAATCGGTTTCCGTTAAACATCTTAGTTCATGAAATGGCAGTGTGGTGCATTCTTACGCTTGGTGAAATCTTTTTCGAGCATAATCAGAATTTCAAAAGACAAAAAAGAAATAGTTTAAATTATTAAAGATTCCAATGTGCCAAGCCATTAAAGAGACTTTATGCAATGTCCTCTAATTCGTCTTCTGAGGTATGTAAGCTAAAACGAAACAATAGTCTATGCTTTTTATTAGTTAACTAGTTGACAGTTGAACATGGAATCCTTAAAATTATACTTTTTAGTCTAGTTTACTCAAACGGAAAACGACATTATTTCAGAGAGCAAGGTAGCGAATTGTACGTAGAAAAAATAGTAGAAATAGTGACGATAATTTTTATGGTAATATTTACGTAATTTGTATTTATTAAATAACCTTATTAAGTGGCATTTAAATAATGCATTTTTCACTGCATTAGCAGTGGCTATTGTATAATAACATAGAAAACATATTTCTATTTACTTTTTCTGTTTCTAGTTTAGTGTAGCATTGAATTATAAACTTATTATGTAGTAATGTATGTGTGTATGTCAAATTATTATTTTATTTAATTAAAATAACAAATTATATATTTAGTTTCGTTTATAATAAAAAATGGAATTGTTTACAACATAGGTTATATCCAAGTATTAATTTGAATAATGTATCATTATTCTGATGTAAAAGTTTAAAGATTTTCACGATTGTAATATTTCGTAATGTATAATAAAATTTTCTATCTAGTTTAAATATATGCATAAAAACAATTTTTTTTATATATTTCAGTGTTTCTTATCATGTTTCTTCTGTATAATTAACAATTTATATATTATTTACACAAAAATTTATTAGATCTAACCACACCTATTTTTCACATTTTATTTATATTGAACATTTTGTTTCTATAATAAATATAAAATTTAAACACAAGTTAATGATATAATTTGTTTTATATTAATATCTTCACACAAAAAGCAGTTGAGCATCATTTCATGACCTTGTATGTAAGAGTTTTCTTGTGTAATTATATTTAAATTATGATAAACTATGATATTAGATAATCCTTTATTCTCAATAAATATAATATACAAATTAATTTTGAATTCAATTTTATATAAATAATTATATAGTGATAATGGCACCAAGACGAGTTGAAGAAATACCTGTTAAAAGAGTAGCAGCTTTAGGTTGCAAACTACCAGATCAATTGCCAGCTGGAGTAATATTAACAGATATTACTCAAAACAAATGGAAGTTAGGACCTGCAATAGGATATGGTGGATTTGGTGATATATACTTAGGTACTGTTTTTTATTCAAATTCTGTTTTATTGAAATTAGCACTATTCATAGTCAAATAAACAGAAATGTATTTTATGTATTTTTAATAAATTACTTGAATGTTGTCTTGTAGTTTGATATTTGTTTCTATTAACATTAAATTTAAGAATTTTACATTACAGCATCAAATGACATTAATGCTCCAATCGAGCAAGATGCAAAGTATGTGATAAAAATCGAACCACATAACAATGGTCCATTATTTGTTGAAATGAATTTTTATATCAGAGCAGCTCGTAAACATATGAGTAAATAATTTAATTGTACATGTTTTATATACACATATTTTATATTTGCATGCGTATTATATCTGGATTATTATTATAAATTTTAGTTGATAGCTGGTGCAAATCACAAGGAAAAAGACGAATAGGTGTTCCAACATATGAGGGATCTGGTTCTCACATGTACCAAGGTCAAAAATATAGATTTTTAGTAATTCCAAGATATGGCATTGATATTGGAAAATTGTTTATATCAAGTGGGAGAAAATTACCAGTCAAACTTGTTAACAGGCTAGCTGTTCAAATGGTAATTTATTATAAAAATAATAAATTTAAAAAATTTTAGTTAACAATTTTGTAATTTTATTATTTTTTCCCATACATATAGTTGGATGCACTTGAATATATTCACAGTCAAGGATATGCTCATGCAGATGTTAAAGGATCAAATATTTTATTGTCTTTAAGTACAGAAGATATAACAACAAGAAAATTTCAAGCTTATTTGGTTGATTATGGATTGGCTTATCGTTTCCGTACAAGTGCAGGTGTACATAAACCATTTGTTCATGATGAAAGAAGAGCTCATGAAGGAACATTAGAATTTACATCAAGAGATGCACATCATGGAAGTGAGTATCATACAATTTGATACATATATTTGGTAATTATTGTTTTAGAGCTCAATGATTTATTTTTTTATACTAAGTTACACTTTATTTTATTACAAATTGATATTACTATAGCACACTCAAGAAGAGGAGATTTAGAAACATTAGGGTACAATATATTGCAATGGTTGTGTGGTAAATTACCTTGGGAAAAAGAAGATGATAATATAACATCAACCATGGATCCAGAAGAAGTCCATGCACAAAAAGAAATTTTACTTTCTAATTTATCATCATTTATGCATAAATGTTTTCCTTATAAAAAAGAACCACCTGGTAAGTTATTATATTTCATTTATCAAAATGACAAATTTAATTTTATTCGAATGCAAAAGATAATATACAAATATATTCTATTTTCATTAAATAAGCTATTACTTTAAAAATATTAATGATTGATGTGTTAGACAATTATTCCTAAAAATTAAATATTAATATTTAATATTTTCTATTAGCTGCCATTATGGAATACATGAAATACATTACTGAACTGGGATTTGAAACTAAACCTAACTATTCCTATCTACGTAGTTTATTTCAATCTGGTTCTAGGCAAAAAAACGATGTTCCTACATGTTTACATCCTTTAAGAGAATCTAATGAAAATATTTCTTATCCCATTTCTTTCAAACGACCATATTTACGAGAAAGAAAACCTTGTAGACCTGTTAATGGCGAGGTATATTTCATTCATTATTAATGAATTAATATTAAATTTTACTTCATAATAAAATAATGTGTATTATTTTTAGATTCGTATAACGCGAAACACACAACCTAAATACCCAGTCGAACGAAAAGAGTTTTGTTGGGAAGCAGTATTAGCACTTCACCCTGATAAATTAGCAAAAATTAGTCTACAGACTCCACCTTCGCCACTTACACCACCTCCATCTCCACCTCCTCCATCCTTACCTACTTATGCCATGTTAAGTGTAATTCAAAGAATGAAAGAGAAACAATCAGGCGCATTTCGAAATAAAGCTTTACCAAAATCATTAGAGTAAGTACATTTAATTTGTCATATTATGTACAATAACACTGTTAATAATTTTTTTTAAACAGAGATCTTAAAACAAAATGGATGACACCAGCCATGGAACAAATAGCGCAATTAAAAAAGAAAACTTTGACAACGCTTTCTCTAGCGAAAACTTCTCCACGTGTGACACGATCCCGAGGGGTTAAATTAAAACGTAAGATATTTTTCAAACTTTTCTTATGTATATGTTTGTATTTTTATCTATATTCGCTATATTTGTATTTATGTCTATATTTTTTAATTATTCATGTATAATCTATTAGGACTTGGGAACAAAAAATCTTATAAACAGATACAAAGCAGTAGAAGAAGAAAAGCTCCATCTACATAAGTATGATAAATCTTACTGAATATTATATATTTTCATTCCTCAAATGGAATTACCAACGATTTATCTAAATAATGGATGTATAATTAAGTATTATTTCCTATTAGTTCATTTAGATTTTGTAAGAATATACTCTTGATTAAACTCCTGTTTAAAGGACAAAATTTCATTTATTAGGAACGCCTCAGGTGTCTTTAGAACACCAATTTTTGTAAGACTGTTTTACTATCACAATTTATCATTTAACAAATTGTATAATTAATATAAGATTTATTTTATAAATTGAACACATAATTATAAATAGTTCAGTTAACAGTTAATTACATTGCTTCCTTTTAAAAACATAATTTCAATGCAACTGAAAAGAGACTTACTAATAGATACAGTAATAAAAAATTACTACTTTTGCATACATAAAGAATACGTAATTATGTCATAATAAACAAATGATCTGAATATTAAATCCAAGATAGGTTTCGTGAACTTTTAAAAATTGTTTATTTATTTTATAAAATGACTTAAAAGCACAATATGCTAAATAGACAATATTTTACTAAATTACATTATTTATTAAAATGAAGTATAGTTTTTAAAGTGTTTAATTTGTTTTTATCGTTATAAATGAATAAAATCGAGTAAAATGTTGTATTCAAACATTAATAATGAAATGTTTTGATGTAATTATTTTATAACTAAAAATTATAAAAATCGATTTATTAGTAAAAATTATGTAAATGATTTTTTTTTTAAGTATCAGGACATGTATTTAAATCCTAAATATGTCTATTATATAAACAAAAGTATAGTATACTTTGAAATAATTAAAAGTAGCGAGATGTAATTAAAAATAATACACCTGTAAACTGTTATTACTTCTCACGAGATCAGTATTAAGCCATTAAGTGCTTACATATGATTAAAATATAACAGTTTATTTTTGTTATTATAGTTACAGTATACCAACAAGAATGCGTGTGTAGCATAAATAAAATGACTAATATTTTAATTCAATTTTAAATTTTATATATAACATGTAACTAAAAAATACACATTTTATGCTTCTAATATATTGCAATACATCATATAATATTATCTTATGTCCCTTTAGTATAATTTAATCTAATTTGTATTAAATTTAATGTCTACATAATTGTTACGTGAAACATAATCGATCATTGTATATATTTAGATATCATAAGAGCCATGTATAGATGGAAGCGGCAATTTATTTACAGTAAATTTGTGATAACTAATTTGTATTTTTTTAAGTTACATGTACCTGTGCCAGATAAGCAGTGTTGTTAAAGACTTAAAAGTGTATTGTAATTAAATAAATACATGTGCATTTGTAATCTTTTTTTATAATGCTAGTATTTCATCATACTTTGACTTATCATATTTCATTAATATAAGATACCTAATATGAGCTTTATTTCCATGAATTTTCTTTTAATTTAATTATAGAATATATGATTGAATATTATATTAAGCAAACAATACATGTATATTTATTAACAGCACTGCACAAGATTCTTGAAGTATTGTGAACAAAATTATTAGAAACAAAATATAAAAAAATTTAATTATTAATTTGTATTACATTCTAATCAGATTATTAATATTATAAATGAATAATAAATAAATGGTGAAAATAATGCATATGTACCAGGTATAGGATATACTTATATGTATATGTTATCGTACATTTTATATATTATTGTATATTGTATTTGAAGAAATATAAAACGAAGTATATAAAATATATTATTTGATTAAATTTATTTACTCATCTCTTACTCGCAGTTGCATATTCAGTAGTTAACAATATTACTTATAAAGTAACATATTATAAAGGAAAATATTAAGTAATTTTTTGGTTTGATATAATTAATTATATTAATAGAAATATCTATCACTACAAAATTTATGAATATTTTTATAAAATTATATCCAATTGTTTTATTTTAAAAGATATAAGATATAAGATTATAAAATAGGCATTAGAGTAAAATAAAGAAAATATGTGCAAATATTTTTTGCAAAAAATAAGTATAATAATTGCGGAAAATGTAATAAAAATTTAACACAATACACATCTGGAACTAGTATGTATGTTATTATTCCATTTTAAATAAAATGCATGCTAGCGCCACAAGTGACTGAACATTAATCATAGTAATAACTATAGGTAGTAAATAGATGCTACCACACCCGTGAAATAGTATAAAATTCAATATAAAAAGTCCTGTAAATTGTCAATAATCATAAAAATGATAAAGAGTCAAAGGCAATATTGTTTTATAATCGAAAAGAACAAAGATTAGTGCATAATTAACCCCATTTCTTCGTTTTGAATATGATGTCACCATTCATTTATTGATTCAGATATAAACTATTCTGAAAGAATGTTACATTAATATACGGTTGTAATTAATGATATAAATAAAAATTGAATTATAAAGATTGTCTTTATAGTACATTATATATAATGATAATATTATTTCTACTTCTTCATTTCTGTGATCATGTACTTAGTCAAAAATACGAGGGTTGCTTTCAAAGTTCCGCGTCGGATCCTGATTTATCAGTCCTGATATTAAATCATGCTAATGCACCAGTAGAATGTATTAAAGAATGTCGTTCACGTTACTACATGTAAGTTATTGTAATATTTGTTACAAAGATTAGTATTCATTATCTTTAAATTAAGATTTAATATTCATTTATATTAAAATTAATAGGTTTGCCGGATTAATGAATGGTCAACAATGCTTTTGTGGCAGTAGTTATGGTAGAAAAGGTGTGTCTAACTCTTGCACTTTCCATTGTATTACTGATCAAAACAGCTATTGTGGTAGCCAAGATGCAATAAGTATTTATTCAACTGGACAAACAGGTATATTTTTACAAAAATATGTATCCACAGTCTACTTTTAATAATAGATTTAAAAACAATAAGAATATTATGTATTTAGGTCCTAGTCCACCAAGAAGTGTACAAATAATTCACAGTGGATTTAATAATTTTCAAATTACATGGGAACCACCTGATATTAGCAATGGAAACATTACATCTTATACTTTAAAAGCAGTCGTTGTTAAAACATTTGCTTCAAATCTATTACCAGCCATAGAAAGTCAGATCCAAGGAGGAGCTTCAAATAATACTATATTACAAGGCTTACAACCTGGCACAAAGTATAATGTATCAATCATTGCTACAAATACTCATGCAGAGAGTGAACCTACATATGTTTCGGGATGGACTTTGATAGGGCCACCTAATAAGCCAATAATGCCAAAAGTAATAGAACAAACACATACCACAGTGACTGTTTTATTATTAGAGGGAAGTAGTGAATATGGTCCTGTTAGTGCCTATCAAATATTTGTTTCTCAATCTGGTATAATACCACCATCAGGTCCTAACGTAAGTTACTACAATTATGAAACATCAATGCAACAAGGTCTGGGATATTATATTACTGGAGAGTTTGAATCTTCAGAATTTTACAAATATATGAAATTTACAGTAGGTGATGGAAAAATGATTGGTGCATATTATAATGCACCATTAAATACTCAAATAATGCCACAAATAGGTCTAACAGTAATTTCTAAATTTCAACGACAAGTTCAGTATGCTTACTCAGATCTAATCAACAAGCTAACAAATTATAATGAAAATAGGAATGAAAATGTGAATTCAATGACAATCATACTTTGTGTTGCAATTGGTCTTTTAGGAACATTACTTGTAGCTTCAATAGTACTTTATTTTATATTGCGACAACGCCATAAAAAATTTCGGATGAGGAAACTTCCAGAGCAACAAGAACTTACTTTACAAGGTCCATTGTATGAAGTTGATAATTTAGCGTACATTCCAGAGGATGTACCTGAAAGGATAAATCATTATCAAGAACTGAAAAAAAAGGTGTGGATTATACCACAAAGTTCATTGACAATCAATGATACTATAATACGCAGAGGAAGATTTGGTACAGTACACACAGGTGTTATTCAAAAAAATGATAAACCTTGTGCTGTAACTATTCATAGCATAGCTGACAAATTATTGAAAATATCTGACAAAAGACATATGTTACGAGAATTAGATATTTGTATTAAAGCATCACCTATGAAATATCTTGCAGATCTTGTAGGAACATGTGAAACTCATGATACATTATACGTTGTACTTGAATTGCCACCTCAGACATTAAAAAATTGTTTATTAGCTGCCAGATCTGGAAATATATTTCCTGTTGAACAAATTCTGCCTATAGGATCTATGATAGCATCTGCTTTGCAACATCTTGAAAATTATAAAATTGTTCATGAATATCTCTGTGCACGTAGTGTAGGTATTTCAACTGAATGGACACCTAAATTGATGGGTCATGGAATATCCAAATATGCTTTAGAGGATATAAAATATATTCGATGGACATCTATTGAGTGTCTTGGTAACAAAAGGAAACACCAACCAGCAGTTGTTTGGGCTTTTGGTGTATTTTTGTGGGAAATGCTTAGTATGGGTGGTACACCATATTCTAATCTTTCACTTGATAGTGAAGTGGAAGAAGCAATTGAACAAGGAGTTAGATTACCACAATTACCAGATACTCCTGATCCATTATATGAAGTTATGCTATCTTGTTGGAATGTAGAAAGTCAGGAGAGACCAACATTTGCAGAATTGATAAGATTGGTAAGAATTATGCTTTATGTAATTTTAAATATATAAAAATAAAATATTTCTTATTTTTTGAACTAACTATTCTATTTTTCATTTTCAGGAAACCTTAAGTATTTGTCCAGTCACTGCAATCACAGAACCATATATTCCAGAATTAGAATTAAATTAATATCATTACTAAACGAGTGTTCATATTCTTGCATTTACGTGATATTATGTATTGTATATAATAATCTGTTAAATATCTTTAAAAATCTATTTTTATGTACTCTGCAGTTACCGTTACACATAATTTACATATGCAAGACTTTATATTTTTTTTATAATGTTTTTTACACTATTATAGGTTTATATTTTATATTTTTATATATTTTTTTTTTTTCATAAAACAAAGTATTGTACAAGTATTATTAATAACTGTTTCCGTCCACTAAAATAAAGTTGACAATATAAATTTCTCTATTTAAAGTACAATAAAATATTTCTACTTTAAAGAATAAATAATAATGAAACATTATATGTCAATTGGAAAAATATTTTTCAGTATAATAATTTAAATTTTATAGTATTATAAAATAATTATATTGCAGAGAAACTTTTTAAGAATATTTCTTATACATATACATTTCGACAACACCATTAAATGTAATTGATAATTTTTTAATACAAATTTATATCTGAAAAATTGTTAGAAGATATTTGCAAATGATAAAATAATGATCTCAGTGTATTTACGGTGTATTTACTATTGATATTCATTATAAATTAAGATTTTATTTTGTATTTAAATATACGAATATTTTAAATCGTACAATGGTTTTACTTTTTATTTATATTATATCCTTCACAATTACGTTTTATATAAGTAATATTAACATAGTTTTTTATTGTATGTTATTAGTACTTTGTAATTTCTATAATAAAAGTAAAAATGTATAATATAATGTATTTTTTAATAAAATATATATATATAATATGTATTTAATAAAATATATATAATATGTATTTTTTAATAAAAATATATATAATATAATTATAAATTTTTTAAATTAAAAAGTTATTTGAAAAAAGTAACTCTAATATTCTATAATACCTATATGATATATATATAACTATAATACCTAATATGATATCGTGAAATATATATATATGTGAAACGTCTATTCGTCAATAACACATTAATAAAAAATAATCGTATATATACGTGATTTATAAAATGTAAAATAAAAAAAAAATACCACATTGTTATTAAATTTATATATTTATAAAGTATATAATAATAATTTGTTTAAAAAATCAATTGTAATCACTAACCAATAAAAATGACTGTGTTGATGTTTATACGTTTTACAAATATACGAAATTTAATAAATATCGATAATTTTGGTACTGTTAGAAGTGTATTAAATATTATACAACGTTCGGTAAATTAAAAATTCATTCAAATATTAATTCATTAATTCATTCCTGCATAACCTTACAAGTAACAGTAACTACATAATATAGATTTTAAGTAATATAGAATTTATGATTTCAGGATGTTATTTCTAAATCATATTCTACAGATGCCATTCAGCAAATTATTTCTGATAAGCCCGACAAATTTTCTGACAGAAAAATTAATAAAGCTATGAAAGTATATTTAGAACGATCCAAAGAATACAGTAAGTTATAAATATATTATAACATAAGTAATCCAGTAAGGTTCAAATGATTATTGGTTTTAGAAAAATTTATGGAAAAACAAATAGCTGAATATAATATTGGGAAACGACATTTAGCTAAAATCGTAGGCGAAGATCCTGATAACTTCACAGAAGCAGATATTGATGTAAGTTACACATTTATTATTATAATAATTAAAATGTTTCTCATAAATTATAGATATTATTAAAATTAAATATTTATACATTTTCTAATTAATGAAAATTAAACATATCAGATTATATTACAACATATACTATAAATAAGAAAAGATAATATTGATGTATTTTTAAATTTATTTATTTTTACATACTAATATTTCAATTTGTATAAGAATTATTACTTTTAATAGAGAGCAATAACTTACTTATTTCCATCTGGCTTATATGATAAACAAGCTAAACCTATGATGATTGACCCTATTAAAATGTATGAAACTAGGAAGGAAGCAGTATTTGATGAAGCTGGTAGACCACATCATTTTTTGTTTTACACTCTTAATCCTAAGTATTATGAAGTACTTCACGTAAGCATTCTTTTAATCTCTTGCTATATTGTACACAGGCATTGTGTTCTTTACTAAAAACCTATTTTTATATGTAGGAAATTGTAGGATCATTGAACCGTTTAGATAAAATAGAGGATCAAATGTTGGCAAAAAAAATCCAACCATCATCCCAGGATAAATTGTAAGTTGCAGCTATTTTGTATTTATATTTGTAATTCATTCTATATTAATAACTAATATTCATTCTTTTTCCTATTACTTTAGAGATATAGTTGAGTCACAATGGATGGGAAAATCAGAATTGGAAAAGATATTGTCTGAAAAAATTAAAGACAAAGATGTAATAAATAATATATAAATTTATATTATAATTTAATTTTATAAACATAATATTTTTTTAAATTCATTTAATTCATTAACTTGTTTCAGTATGAGTATTTTATAAAAAGTATGGATAGATTAATTCAGCATCCTGTATCAAAGCATGCAGAATCGTTTATCATGAAGTTTAGAAAAAAATTATTATTCATTAATCAGCACCTAATTTTTCCGAAAGTATGTATATTTTTTATATATCATATATCTTTTTTTTTCTCTTTTATTGAAAATTATAAATTTTATTTTTTATATATTTATAGCCTGAATATGACAATGATAATAGGCCTTTTATACTTGTCGAAAGTAAGTATAAAAAAACTTATTACTATTATTTTTGTTTTATAATTCTAATTATGTAGTTTAAAAATAATATTTCATTATTAGAATTATAGAAAAGTTATCTGCAAGCAGATTTTTTATTAATATTGAATTTATTGTTATATCTTTTGTTACTTTAATATATAACTTATTAAATTATGTCTTTTATAGAGTGTGCAAGAAAAAATGCAAGAGGTCAGGTTAAAGTAATAGGCAATGGATCTGGAAAAATTACTATTAATGGAAAAGATATCACATTATTTGATGACATACAATGTCGTGAACAGGTAAGTAATGATTTAAATAATTCCATTTTAAATTTCAAAATATTATTGTCAAAATTATATTATACGATTGCGATATTATACGATATCATTGAAATATTTTAAGATAAGAATATTGATAAAAAGAATTGCAATACATTATACGACTTGAATCAATTCGTATATAAAAATAGGTAAGTATTCTAAATAATTAATATAAATTAATATTGTTATATATATTTTGTATATATATAATCGGAGTAGATATTATATTGAAAAATATTAGACAAACTGATCAATTTATAATTTATTCAATTAATTTGTCTAAAATGACAATAATTATTTGACGCAAAAATATTTAACATAAGTTATTTTCTTAAAAAAAAATTATTGTCAATTTAATATCATTTTAAAAATAAAAATTGTAAAAATTATTTATTAAAGTTAGTTTAAATTTGATCTTGAAGTTATATTGAAAATTATGTTATAATTTATTATAAATAAAAGATAGTTCTTAAAACGGAATTAAAATAACTATTTCAAGAACAAATGACTTTTTAATGATCTTGAAATAATATATAGAACTTTCTTTCATTTATTGTTATTTCTAACATTTTATTTAAATTTAGATCAAAAGTTATGAGTTATTTAAGATACTTCAATTTACTTTTTAAATTTGAGTTTAAAAAAATAATTATTATTATATTATTTAATTTAGAAAGCATTAAGTAATTGTAGTTAAGCTTAAAAAAAATGATAAATTATTCTTAGGAATTTAAAAAAAAAGTATTGAGATGATGCATAATAACACTTCATTTAAGGCAAAAGTGTTATCAATTAAAAGGACTTATCGAAGAATAAGAAGAAATAAAATTCTTTTTTCTAATTTACTTTTCGAGATTATTTCAGAAAACTGCATTTGAAATGGTTTAAGAGTACGTACAAAGAAAAACTTGAGATTAAAAATACCAAATTTTCCGTTTTTCACAAGGTGAAGAATGTGTTCTTTCCCTTTCTTTTAAAAGAAATCTGCTTACATATCTGAGATTAAATTTTTTATTAAAATTGAAATACTCATCATTATATATAATAAACAAGATGAGAAAGTCTGTGAATGGAAATGAAACAAGGTCGTGCGAGGTGCTAATATCTTTTTGATCTACACTCCTGTCCATAAGTCACCAGACACTTGCTTATTTTGATCTAAACAGTTACTAGGATATACTTTTCCAAGATAAATTTTATTATACAATCTTGTTGTATGTACTCTATTTTATAATACTTGAAGACAAAACTGATATTTAACGTATATAGTCTGAATAATTTCAAAGTATATCAAAAGTGTGTATATATTTAAAAAATCGAATCGATGTATTTTGGGATGAATTAGACACAAGCCTTCAGTAATGTGTCCAAAATCAAAAGAAAGACTTATGGAAGAAATTAAAAGAAGCGTGGAAAGAAATTCATTCCGAAATATTGTTAAAATTAAACGGAAGTATGACACAGTTATTTCTGGCCTTCGTTTTGCACAAAGATATAAGATACTTTATATACAATTTGGTAAGATTTTTGACATATAAACAGTTTGACATGTAGAATATGACATGAATATAGAATTTGACATATGTCAAAAATTTTATCAAATTGTATATAAAGTATCTTATATCTTTGTGCAAATACGAAGGCCAGAAATAACTGTGTCATACTTCCGTTTAATTTTAACAATATTTCGGAATGAATTTCTTTCCACGCTTCTTTTAATTTCTTCCATAAGTCTTTCTTTTGATTTTGGACACATTACTGAAGGCTTGTGTCCAATTCATCCCAAAATACATCGATTTTTTAAATATATACACACTTTTGATATACTTTGAAATATTTATTCAGACTATATACGTTAAATATCAGTTTTGTCTTCAAGTATTATTAGAAAATAGTGTACATACAAGATTGTATAATAAAATTTATCTTGGAAAAGTATATCTGTGTTCTAGTAACTGTTTAGATCAAAATAAGCAAGTGTCCGGTGACTTATGGACGGGAGCGTATGTGATTTATCGCGGTCTCTCCGATTTCAGAGTAGACAATGCGTATAAGAAGCTCGATTCGAGTTCAGTATTAATCGAGTCGTCAGATAGAACGACAGGCTTATAATGTTGTAACTATAACACTGACACGTTGAATAGTACGAGTTGGCAGTTTGAAGAAATCAATTGCATTCACACGTGGAAAACATTGGTGATCAGTTTCCTCTTCGATGTTATTAAACTATCGGTAAAGAAATGAAATTGTTAATCATCATGTACCTTGCATCGAACATCGAAACGCGTTTGTGATGAAGACTCGGAGAATATTCTTTTTTTTTTTTTTTCTTAACATAAAAAGAAGTCATCCTATGAATTTTGAAAAAACAGTGAAATAGTTATATCTGAAACATTATATGTTGAAAGTGTACCGATTCAATTTCGAATGATGAACGTTGATAACGAAAAGTGTAAACGTTTAGAACATATGTATGTACAAGCAGGATTTAATTTTGAATATGTAACGAAATCTTTTTAATAACTTAATGACGAAATAAAATTACATTTAGTTATTAAAATTTGGTTTTGTCAGCATCTTTTGTTAAAAATATGATCGCTAAATTAAAAACAAATTTCTGAAGTTTTAAAGTTAAAAGTTCAAATTAATTTAGAATACGTCGAAAATTTATAATTAGACCATTCCCATAAACAATATAATGTTTGTAGAAAATTTGCAAAATTTTTATTTAGTTGTATTTAATTGTTAGAAGCACATCCTGGAGTCTAATGACGTAAGAGATAAAAAACGCGAAATATGTATGTGTAAACGTCATCCACATAGTTTTATCGTGCTTTCGAAATTCAATAAATATGTTGGGAATGTTCTTGTCTTCGATACTTGAAGGACTCGAACTGTATATAAATAATATCAGTTTAAAAGTAACGGTATGGCACTTCGCAGTCCTCAATCTATGTGCCCGATTTTCCAATTGACATTCGCGCCTCGCGTGATGCACAGTCAGACGTCATCAAAGATCATCTTGTACTTTGTTGGTAGTATTATTAAAATCAAATTTCGAAAAATATTTAGAAATTACACAAACTTTATCCATTAAACGGTTCCATTCGATTATGAAATTAATGAATTATTAATAACTTCTCCCGCTTGTACCTTGTTTGCATTTATAAGATTTTTGTGCATCTTTAAGTGCTGTAAGTTGCTTGATAACGTAATTGAAACAAATTGGGTTCGAAATCATGATATTAACTTTTGCTGCATGACACTCTACTTAAATTGAGTTCCCGGCGCATGTCCAGGAATATTAGTGAAAATATTTTTATAAAATAATAAAATAATGTCGTAAAAATTTACATAACGTTATTCGCGTTCCATAAACGAGATAAATCAATTTCCTTTTACATTAAACTAGGATATGCTGATCGATAAAATCAAAGGATGACTTTTAAATGTGATAAAATGCTGTTAAATCTACGAAATTCATATAGTTTACTAGAAATTTTAACAATAAAAAAGAAAACATAATATCACAAACGCTCCGAACCTCACACTCATTAAAAAGATCGAACTTCCCTTCTTTCAAGGATCCTCGGACGATCCGAATTGATGAATGACAATTTCCCAAATACATGTAAATTATGCGTTTGACAAATGAGGGCAAAATCAATCGATTGAGCAAAACTGCTTCGCATAATTTTCTACTCAACGCACGTTCACAAATCCCCATCGAGTTCATTCATGAATCAATACCTCACAGGTTCTTTTGCTACTCACGACAATGCTCTTTGTAGATCGATGATGTAAGCGTTAATATACGTAAAACGCTAACAGAGAAAAACGAAGATGAACCATTCGCAGACATCGAGCTCGCTACCGGCAAAAAAGAAAGTGCAAATGGAAAGGGTCGTCGATATGAAGGACGTGACTGTGTCAATTCCAAATACTTCGAAGCGTGTAACTATGACCTCTTTGCTCTTAACGCGATGGTTGACGTCGAAGAGCAGTCCACCTCGTGCGGAAACAGAGATAGATTGGTCCTCCGATGATCGGAGTTTGGAATACGGAACTCCGCCTCCCATTGAAGAGCCACACTGCTACTCTATGTGCGCTAGCGAAAGCTCATGCACGGAACTCTTTAATTGCATTAATTGCACCTTACAAGTGAACAAAGATATAATCAGGAATCTGCTAGTGGAGCACATGAGATACGTCGGCGGTCGATTGCAACTTCTCAGTGATCTGGAAGAGAATAAAATGGATCTGAAGAATCCCAAGTATTTAGCAAAGTACCTAAAGCAACACGAAATAAACGCCTTGCTACTTCACGCTAGTTTCCTTGGTCAAGTAGATACGATCACCGAATTGCACAAGTGCGGAGCAGATTTGAATCATTCGGAACAAGGAAAAGGCCTAACTCCGTTACATTTGTGCGCGTTCAGCAACTCGTTAGAGGGCGTACAATATTTACTCGCTAACGGGGCCAACATCCATTTGGAACGAATTCACACGCCTTTTCATTACGCTGCTTTTGGAAATGCTTTTAAAGTAGCACAATATTTCCTCCAGTTGGACGTGAGCCAGAAATCTCCTTGCGGAGAAGAGACAGTGTTGCACACCGCGGCCAAGTCGAAGGCTTACAACGTGTTGAAATTGCTGGCGCCTCATAATCATACTTTGGATAATTTAGACTGCAATGGATATGCCGCTATACACCACATAGCGGACAAAGGAGACTCGGCTTGCTTGATGGTGCTACTAGATGCAGGTTGCAAGCTGGATCTGATGACCAAGAAGGGTGATACCGCTCTTCATCTCGCGGCGGAAGCTAGTTGCGTGGAAAATGTCGATTTGTTGGTAGAACGAGGTGCAAACGTTCATTTGAAGAATCACAGAGATCAGACAGCCTTGCATATAGCTTCTCGTTCGCATTCTTTCGAATGCGTTGAAATATTGCTAAAGAAAGGTGGCTGCGATCCTAATATCGAAGACAGCGACGGAAGAACGCCTCTGCATCTCGCATTAGGTAGATCCCTGCTAGCTTACGATGTGACGGAATTGTTGATCACGTGGAAAACGAATATTAATAAGACCGATAAATACGGCTATACACCGCTTCATATTGCCGCGCTGAACGAATTATCTCAGTGTGTGGATGTCCTGATCCAGCACGGAGCGGATCTCAGCGCCAGAACGAAAGGTGGGACCAGCGCATTGTCCATTATCTTACGTAAAACACCGACTTCTTTGAACGTTTTCAAACAGAGACTAGATGCCTCGATAATGCTTCATCAGCACGACTTAGCCACCGGGGAGGTGGAGCTTCGTCTCGATTTTCATCCTTTGCTGACGCACCAGCAACAAGGTGAAATAAGATATCTCGGGACGTTCGTAAAGGAAGGATACAAAGAGATTCTGGAACATCCGCTCTGCCAGGCGTTCCTTCATCTAAAATGGCAGAAGATCCGAAAGTATTACGTAGGCAGGCTTGTCTTCTATCTGTTTTACGTTCTCATACTTACAGGATGGGTAATGACTGCGTTGGCGCATAACTGTTACAACGAATCGCACGGTCAATTAGACAACACTCAGCCACCATTATGTGCAAATACCACCGGTATCAATGGTTTTCTTTACAGACATCCAGCCTTGCTCGAGATGGAATGGTACGCATTGATGGTGCTGACGATTCTCGAAGCATTTCGCAAATTGACCAGCATCCCAACGTATCCCTCGGTCCGCCAATTCTTCACGCAGACCGAAAACATAGTCGAGTGGTGCGTGATCCTGAGCGTGTTCGCTACTTCCTTCATATACACAGGCAGAACATATACGTGGCAAAGTCACGTAGGTGCGTTCGCCGTTCTCTGCGGCTGGAGCAATCTTATGCTAATGATAGGACAATTACCAATATTCGGAGCGTACGTCGCGATGTTTACCAGCGTCCAAGCACAAGTATTCAAGCTTTTATTAGCGTACGCTTGCCTCTTGGTAGGCTTCACCGCAAGTTTCTGCGTGATCTTCCCACGCTCGAAATCGTTCAGCAGCCCTCACATCGGCCTGATTAAAGTCCTGGTCATGATGACCGGAGAGTTAAACTTCGAAGATTTGTTCTTCCCGCGAGAGGAGGATGGGAAATCGATCGACTCGACTTCTTGGATCCTGCTACAAGTTTCCGCACAATTGTCGTTCGTGTTGTTCCTTCTATTCGTCACCATCGTGTTGATGAATCTGTTGATAGGGATCGCGGTTCATGATATAAAGGGGCTGCAAAAAACGGCGGGGCTCGCAAAACTCGTCCGCCAGACGAAGCTCATCTGCGACGTCGAGACGGCTCTTTTCCTCGGCTTGATGCCAAAACGACTAACAAAGTTTTTACGATGGACCGCGTTGCTGTTACCATCGCCCTTGAGAGCGGTTTTAACCGTTCGTCCCTTAAATCCGAGAGAGAGCAGGCTACCCCGCGATTTATTAACCGCCGCGCATAAAATCGCGAAGGACAGGAAGAATATATGTGGAACATTGTACAGCAGAAAGAGCAACGCTACCACGTACACGTATCTGAAAAGCGAGCCGTACTCGACTTTTCGTCGACTTTCACCGGACGAGAACGTTTCTGTCAATGATTATTCGATCAAAGAGGAATTGTCAGAGTTAAAGAAGATCTGCGAGAGGAACCATCAGCTCCTTCGAGATGTCATGATGGTGTTGGTGAACGACAAACGCGTCGTTAACGAGGAAGAGGATGAGAATAATTAAGTTCTTACGCTGAGAATTCTTGCAATCTTAATGGCAAAGATAGTATATCGTGCGAATGATCTAAAGAAGTTCGGACCAGTGAATCGACCGTAGAGATTCTGATATACGAATGCAAGAGAATTTTAAGCGCAGCCTTCGTGCCATTTTATAATATACAGAAGTTTTTTTTTTCAGTCTTGAGAATTCGATTATGAAAGATGACAATTAACGTGATTTTTAATAATCCCATCAATCTGTATCGTCAGTCGAGGCGTCTTTAGGATATTATAAAGTGTGATGTAATCTAACAAAGAGAAAAAAATATGACATGGAAAATCCGAACGATTAAAACGAACGTGTATAATTTGCCTTGAGGATCGTTGATCAAACATATGTTTGAAATGTTTTTAAAGCAATATTCTACGATATATTGCTACTACTTTTATTTCTATGTTTCCTCTTCTTTTTTTTTTTTTACTGAATTTTTATAATTCTCGTAATTAGTGATTTTCAATTTTTCGTGCATCAGGAATGCAACGAATGTCTTTAAGAATTTGTGACAAAAGTTACAAAAAAAGCTTGACACGAAATATTTAAATAAAGATTTGATAACAATATTTTGATGTACAGGTTTGTACTCAATATTTATAAAATATTGTATTACAATATATTAAGGCATCAAATTCCGTCTATGGTATGAATAAGATTATATAGAAAGACGTAGAAATAAGTAGAAATGTAAATAAGCAGAATACAACGAGATATTTTAATATTTAACGAATATTCTAATTGTATAGAAAAGTTGTAAATACTATGTAACATATATTTTAACTTTTATGAGATCTTAATTTGTTACTTAATTGTTAACATATAAATAAACTAATTTTGAGATATGTACATTTTTCCAACGTAAGGAGAAATCTTTTTACAATAATATCCAGGAAAGAAATTTAAGAAATCTGTGCGATAAATAATTAGGAATTATTTATGCCTTAATATGCATTTGAAAGGAATAAATAAAAATATTTTCCAGAAGATACTATTTATGCATCAGTAGAAGTGACATTTCAAATAGTTTTTTATTAATCTTTTTTTTTTTTGTAAAATCAGTACTTTAAAAATCTATGTACTTTTTTTTAAATTACTTTTAATATTTGAGAAAAGCTTTATCAACAATATTGTATTTAATTTTGTCCATCATATATAATAGAATGATATAGACATTATGATATTATAATGACAATTATAATAGTGATTTAAAGTATATTCTTTTTGATGTGAATCATAGTGTCTTATATCATATTTCAATCTATCAGTTTACGACTTTGGACATAAATATAATTGCTTGCCAATGTTTGGAATTTGTAATAGCATTCAGTTGTGATAATGAGTGAGTCACTACAAAAAGTAGCAATTGATTATTGAGATTTAAATTTTTAATTTTATTCGTTTACATATTATAATTAATAATAACTATTTAAAATACTTCTACTATATTAAAAAAATATCTTCTTTGTAATAATATCATAATCGTACTGATCAATTGAAGAATGAAATATTATATTTCCTTTAATGAATAAATAAATAAATATTTTTACTTTTGAAGACAAAATATTGTAATCCTATTTTGTCTATCGAGCAGTTTTCAAAAAATACATTGTTGCCCAATATTTCGCAAAATGTGCAAGTATCAGACAAGAGAAAATTTTCAAACAAAGATAGAATGTAAATTGTATTTTTATTTCATGTATTATATTTATCCCAAGATGATCCTTATGATATTTTAATCATATCATTCGCATAATGATTTCTTTTAATGGAATTTTTTTACGATGAAAACAATTGTCATACCTTCTTCTGTCGGTGCTTTCAACGTGACAATGATATTCAACATTTTTAATTTAGCTGTTTGGTAATACTGTTGGAAGCAATATCTCAACTTTCAACTCTTTATTTTCATTCTGAAACAGAGAAGAAAAAAATTAAAAAAATTGTGTTTGTTTAATCAATAGTGGGAAGTGCTTTTTTGAAATGACCATTAACCACTTTACCTGTGAAAACATTTAACAATCGTTTCTAGGAATTTCACTGGCAATTAATCTTTCAGCGATTCTAAGTGTGCTTCTTACAAAGTTCTTGCAATTATCTTTCCGATATATTAGCTTCATCAAACGTAATTAATTTTAAATGTGATGTAGAATATTCACATTAACTGAAAAAAAAATTTTCATACAAAGCAATAATTCTAAAATTTTCCAATATACTGTTAATGCTTAGTCATGTAAAATTTATAAAATATTCGATAACACGAGAACACTTACTTAACTGATAATGAGCATTCCAAAAATGTAAGCATTAATTATTCCTTTTATATTGGCTTTCCACTTGATCGATCGATAAATTTATAACTAGAAAACAGCATCTTTGCATAAGAACTATAAATCATATATCTTATTTTGTTTTTTTTTTTTTTTTCTTTTTGTCTATGTATTAAATTACACACTTTTTTTTTTGCTGCAGGCGATAAACCTACTTTGATCTTTTTGGTTTATTCAAATTTATCCATTGATATTCATGTGATGTTCAAGAACTGCTTGAAAAAACCGGTTTCAATTTGTTTCCATTCGAAATTCAGAATGTAAACGACTGATATATACAATCCATGATAGAATACTATTGTTGGTCACGATGAGATCGAACAAGGACGCTGAGTTTCACGTCCGTGAGTGTATCTAGATTTTACGGGAACATCTTAAAGAACGACGAATCTGTGAAAAGACTCACAGACTCGCGTGGACTTCTGCAACGTTTAGTTTCAGCTTTGGAGATCGGTAGGCAAGATCGCGTTCAAGGATTTACAACACCGGCTTTCTCCTTATTAATTGCGAAAGTGTTCGAATAGATTACCGATGAAATTTAATACTTTTTTTTTCCGATCGTTCGAAAATGAAATCCCGAGATTATCGTCTAAAAAATTCTTGCCACAGTGTGTTTCAGTGAATTTTTTTTTTTTTTTTTTGTTGTGAATGATTCTATATCTACAAAAAAAATGGAAGAACGAGAAGTTGCAAAATTAAATAAAAATTAAATGAACTATTACAAAATACAAAATACGAAGCTAGAAGATTTTGTAAACTAAAAACAATGAGACAACAGTATTGATGTAATGAGAACGTCTAATTAAATTGAAAGAGCTACATTGAAGAACGTCTAATTAAATTGAAAGAACCACATTGAAGAACGTCTAATTAAATTGAAAGAACTACATTGATGATATGATGAGAAATACAATGACAAGTGAAATGCAAAAGAAAAAAAAAAAAGACACGACAGAAGAAGAAGATGTAACGAAATCGTGAAGAAAGATACAAAATTAAATCTAACGATATTCGTAATTAAAATATCTGAAAATATTTAACGAAATTCGAAGGAAAGAAAAAAGAAGAAAGAAAGTTGTTTATCGCAAGTTGTTAATCTAGTTCGATGTGACCCCTATCCCGTTTAGTTTTTAAGTTCAAGGTCTCTATTCGAAGAAGTACCAGCTACTCCTCCGACGGAAGCATGTCTTTTCCTCTGAACTTATATATAGAATGAATCCATACGAGTCGACTAATATAAGTCACTCGGGCGAGTGACACCGGTAGTCGCGTGTGCTCCAATGACGAGAGCATTCTCTTAAAGTGATCTAAATGACTTTGGGACGTGACGTGATAAACGAAGAAAAGAGTGAGGCCGAGGTATGACGATTGGAACGTTCTTTCGAGGTGATCCACGATAGTAGAGAGTGCCTTGTGTTACGTCGCAGTTTCTTCATCATCCTGTTCACGGGCGAAAAAAGGTTCCTTCTCGGGCGGATAATGGACGATAAACAGATGCACGAGAGCACCAGCGACATACCGAAGATTGATGTGCAACGTGCGACGATTACAGTTAGCAAGGAAAGACCACGGCGTTACTCGTTAACCAGTTTAAAAGATCGTCGTCTCTCGATTGATGAAAACGATCACCGGAGAACGGAGGAAACTGAGGCACACGAAAATGTCGACAAAGCGAGCCGCTGGAAAATGAAACCGTTGGCTAATCACGAAAGAAGCACCAGGCATTACTCTTTGACCAAATTGAAAAGTCGTCGTTCTTGTTTGAATTTCAACGAGGAGAGGAACAATCTGACGAAGACGGATATTAACGAAACTGCTAACGACAAAACGACTCAAACGTTAAGAGTTCCGTTACCTCGCCAAGGGAAAACGATACATTGTTCCTTGTCGAATTTGAACGACCCATCGAACGATCTCCTATCTACTAGATTGACTTCCTTTCGGTCCGTCAGGCATCGGCAATCGAGCACCTCGGAGAAAGCCGTGATCGATGACATTCCGAGGATTGAGTCCGCCAACGATCACGTGGAAATCGATGCCGGTACACCTCCGCCAGCGGATGAATCTCTCTTCTACGATAATCTCGACGTATTCAAGCAAGCACAGATCAACAGCAACGATCTTAGATCGATCATGTGGTCGATCTTCACCGCTGCCGAAATGAAGATACTGTACGAGCTAGAAAAATGCAATACGTTACCAGCGGTACCGCTAGGGGAGCGAATAAAGAATATAGCGTACATGTGGTCCTGTTACCGAGGTCTGGTGCATCTGTTATCGAAACTGGAACAATTAGACGCGAAACTCGATTACGTGGAGCCTTGTACAGGCATGAACGCCATTCTGGCTGCTTCGTTAAGCGGTAACGTAGCTTGTGTCGAGCATCTGATAAAGAGAGGCGTTGATATCAATTACAGGAATCCGATCAATCATTATACGCCTCTTCACTTCGCCGTCCTCGGAAATTCACCGGACGTGGCGCGAATACTTCTCGACAACGGTGCAAAGCCGAATGTGTATCTTTACCAAGAGACGGTCGAGCCAGTTTTGCATTGCGCAATCAGAGCAGGAGCTGTAGAAATAGTGAAATTATTGTTAGAACGAGGAGCGAGTGTAGTCGAGAAGAACCACATGGGCGAGACACCGCTCCACGTAGCTTGTTTCGTTCAGACGATAAAATGCGTGGAATTGCTTCTAGATTCAGCAGGTACGAACATAAATGCGGTGGACCGGGCTCACCGGACTCCTCTTCATTTCGCTGTAATGACCACTTATTCCTCGGCGAAGCTCGTTGAACTTCTGTTGAAGCATGGTGCCCTGGTGAATGCCGCGGACAAGACAGGTTTCACTCCTCTTCACGTGGCTGCCTTGAACGAACAATCTCACTGCGTCGACGTGCTGATTTGGGCCGGTGCAGACGTTAGCGCGACCACCAGTGCAGGGCTTTCCGCCTTGAACATTATACTTAGAAAAATACCAGAATCTCTTCAAGTCTTTCGACAGCGATTAGATGCCTCGATAACGCTTAGAAGGCCCGTTCCTCATAACAGAGAGTTCGAGATGAGGTTGCACTTCGATCTACTCTTCCCCAGCGGTAACCAATGCGAGACCAGCTTCATAAACACGTTTGTCCAGGAACGCCGTAAAGATCTCCTGTCGCATCCATTGGTAATGGCTTTTCTGCACTTGAAATGGGAGAAGATCAGAAAGTTTTATCTACTCAGGATTCTAGTTTACGCGATGACCGTCATCTGTATGACCACTTACGTGCTCACGGCGTTAGCTTACAAGTGCTACAACCACGACGAGGCGAGCAGCTCCAAGATTTGCAGCAACAAACGTATCTCTGGATTTCTGTTCAGACGACCGGTGATCGAAATCCAATGGTACCTCTTACTAATCTTCACTTGCATCTCCATTCCCAGGAAGATATTCGGTTTCATGGTGTACACGTCCGCGAAGCAGTACTTTTCCAACATCGATAACGTGCTGGATGGCATCGTGATAATCAGCGTTTTTGTCACGTCGTTCGTGTACACGGGACGTACGTACGATTGGCAAAATTACGTCGGAGCGTTCGCGATATTGTGCGCCTGGACAAATTTGATGCTGATGGTTGGCCAACTTCCAGCATTTGGCACGTACGTGGCGATGTTTACCCACATACAATTCGAATTTGCCAAGCTGTTGCTCGCTTATTCTGGGCTACTGATAGGATTCACTATCAGCTTCTGCGTGATTTTCGTCGGTGAACCATCCTTTGGCAATCCGTTCACGGGGCTCATTAAAGTATTGGCGATGATGGCCGGAGAATTGGACTTCGAGGGGTTGATCACGCAAATCGACGAAGGCCTAGACGGAAACCCCGAAGGGCCATTTGTTATTTATCATCCATTATCAGTGTGCTCTCAAATCCTCTTCACGCTGTTCATCGTATTCGTCACGGTGATCCTGATGAACTTGCTGGTTGGAATCGCTGTTCATGATATTCAAGGATTGAGGAACCATGCTGGTCTCACGAAGCTCGTACGCCAGACAAAATTGATCCTGTTCACGGAGATGGTGTTGCATAACAGCTCGATTCCGTACGCTTTCCGGAAATGGATGTCCGATCACAAGATCAACGTGGAAAACAGGAAAAGGGTCTTAGTGGTGAAACCGTTGAATCCTTTGGAAAAGAGGCTACCGAAGGACATTTTGAAGGCTGCTTACGAAATAGCACAGAAGAATATACCATTCATGGACGACGATAACATTAATCTGAGCGATCACGTGTTGAGGATGAGACAGCAGAGCGAAGAATACTTTGACTCGAATTTACAGCTAGTTATGGAGAATATGGTCAATAAGTTGGAGTCCTACGAGGACACTATCAAGTCGCTAAAGGAACAGCTGTCAGATAGTAATAAAATGCTGGAGAGTGTTGTGCAAAATCTGACGAAGCAAAAGAATAATTGAGATCAGCTAGGTACTGACTGAATTGAAATTACCGAAATGTAGTTTAATCTTTAAGAACTTGAGGACACACTCTAACTGCAATTAGTTAGTAAGTGACACGATTGTTGTGGGACGATTGCAAATGAAATGTATCTTTCAATTTCAACATAAATTTTCAATATAAATGATATAAGTTTAAATATCGCAACGAGTGACTTGTAGGGACACAAAACCGAAAGTGAAAAATGGAAATAGACAGAGGAAATGAGAATTTAGTAGACGAGACATTAATCGTATTAACTTCTGTTCTTTTTTTCGTACTTCTTAAAGAAATATTTATATCTATATTTTTGTAATTATCATCGTTGTAAGTCCGATGTCTATATTTTACAAGTATTTGATCTAATAAGAAAATCTAGCGACATTGTTCAAACCATGATATTTGTTCAAACATGTATGACATCCATCATGATTGTTCATAACATTTATTTTAAGGGAAAATTGTCAAGAATCAATTCTTTTTGCTAACGGACACATTTCACTGTAAGAAATTTTGAATTAATTAGGTAATTGAATTAGTATATTTTTTACATTCTAAGTTGTCTTGTAAAGCAAAACTTTCTATACAACCATAAAAAATCTTAAATTTGTACATTGTACAATTGTATATACAGCTATTGTATAATATTCAAGATGCTTGTTCTTACCTGGATAGAGAAATTTATAATATCAAGGTGATGTGAATTATTTTTAATTGAACTTATTTTGAATTACAGATTTTATTTCCATTAATTTTTACGGATATGTGTGATAAAGTTGATATTGAAGCTGAAGTTTTTGGTGGAGGGCCTACTGGACAAGCTGGCGCTATTCGATGGGGTATTGCACAGGGACTTCGAAGCTTTGTCGATCAAAAAATGATAGAAAAAATGAGAATTGGTAAGGAAAATCCAGTTTTATAATTATAATTTCTAAATATAAATTTATGTTATAAGAATATTATACATTATCGTGGATGTAAATTTCCCAAAGTACATATTCAATAATGCATAAATTCTGATCTTAGTCTATACTAACTTCTACATTTCGAAAAATGTGAATTATAGTGTAATTTTATTTTATTTACTTTAAATCGTAAGTAAAATAAAATTTATATTATTTATTTTAAATTTTCTTTACTTGCTTCTACTTTTAAGCAAACAAGTGAAGAGAAAAAAAGTTGCAATTTGTTTCTCAAAAGTATAATAGAAACTGCTTTGTAATTATAACTGCCTTCTATTAGAGTAATAGTGCATGTAATTTATAGTGACAACGAGGTCAGTCATTAAATTCGTTTAGCTATGATTATTTAATCAAACTCGAAAACATGTAGTTAATGCTTATAGGATATATATATAAACGTAATATTTACTATAATTATAAAACTTCTTTTTCGTTATTATACAATTGTAAGAAATATATCACATAAATCATAAAATTTCTAAATTATAAAATATGATAATGAAATTTCATGTACCTGCTTGTAATATACACTTTTATATCTTCTACAAATGACGGCAGAATGATACATTTTTAAATAAAATTAAACTTTTGCAGATAACACATTCAGCTCAACTTATCGCGTACAAAGAATGTAACTGAAAATTAATCGAATTCATATAACTGTGAATTCAATTATTTGATGTTTCGATAATCGAGACATCGATTGTTGGATGAAATGTCTCAAAACTGTTGGCGATTCTAAAATTAAATAAAAATTTATCTAATTCTATTATTCAGTTATCACTATCTATTTGTGTAATATATTATCTATTTTTATAGAACAACAAAAATATAATCCCTAAAAAATTACTTTTGTTAGCTGGTCTTCTAACACGTGACTGGAGAAAACGTGAAAGGAAGAAGTGGGGCCAAGAGGGAGCTCGCAGAAAATTTACATGGAAGAAACGTTAATTTCTTTTTTCATTTCTCCTACACTGCAATTAAATTTGAATAAATTTTTGTAAAATATCCATTAAACATTTCAAAATAGAATGCATGTTATTATAAAGTGGATATTCTGTAGAAAAAAATACCGCAAAGAGTAATTGATCAATAAAATTATTAATTAAAATTTTTCCTGAAAATTTATTATCTATAATATTTGAATATTATATAATGTACTCACACGTATACATGATATTTAAATATTATTATAACATATTACATTTTTATTTAGTATAAAATTTCTTTTTTTTTTCTTACATTTTTTCAAGAGGTGTTAAACCAAGTAATTTCATACCTTGAGCAAGAATAATTTTTGCTGTATGAAATAATAGTAGTCTTTGGTTCCCTAAATCCTTTGGTTCATTTTTTATAGTCAATTTATGCCAGGCCATATTGATAGCTTTACTAAAAAAATATGTATATAGGAAATAAATATCTA
This sequence comes from Frieseomelitta varia, assembly GCF_011392965.1. Classification (NCBI taxonomy): domain Eukaryota; kingdom Metazoa; phylum Arthropoda; class Insecta; order Hymenoptera; family Apidae; genus Frieseomelitta; species Frieseomelitta varia. The sequence goes on from NW_025110579.1 coordinate 532,789, forward strand.
GAAAGGACTATATAAAGTTTAAAATTAAAAATTTGAACACATTCATTTAATATAATCATATATTATACTAACCATAAACGAAAAAGATAAATTGTTAATATACATGGTTCTAGTTCTTCATAAGATTTAAGCACAACTTCATCAAATTGGCTAATTAATAAAATTAACTGATCAACTTCTGGTTCTTTTAAAAGAGCTGAATCACATTCTGTTACTAATGTAGCATCAGATAATTCTTCCAAACTGCATAAACGACAATGTGCATATTGTAATTTTATCCCAGAATCACCTTTCATCTGGTATTAAAATATATTCTATCATTAAATATTTTTGAAATATTTCTTAAGAAAAATTAATTTATCTAAATAACTTACATTAAGCATTAAATCCCAATCAAACTTGTAATTGTTCATTCTATTTTGTTTTAAATCTTGAATAATTACACCAGAAACACCCAAAACATCAGATGATTCATCTAATTTATCTAATGGAATTTTAGTTGCTAAAATGATTTAAAATATAGATATGCTTTGTTTTCAATTATGTTCTATTTATAATTGCAGATAATACAAACTTACTCTTTGCTTCTAATTGTCTTTCTTTCATAATTTCTTTTGCTTTATTCAAAATATCTTCCAAAAATACTGCTGTACCTTTTCTTGTGCTCATACCATGTACTCTTCCAAATTTAACATGTTTTAATCTATCTGCCCAAGATAAATTCAATTTATGTAAAATTTGAATTAAATTATTAAAATGATCAGTTTGACCATTTTCTACAATATAATACATAGCATCAAATTTGTGTCTTTCAAATCTATCAATAGCAGCAGCAATATCTCGACTTATATACAGACTTGTACCATCACTTTTCATTATTGGAACATTTTTTTCTTCACTCACAGCTATTACTTTCCTATTGTTATTATCTAATTTTAATAACTGCATTTCTTCCATTTTGTTAATTATTTTATTTACTTTTTTAGCAGTATACATGGATTCCCACTCATATTGATCAAATATTACACTTAATCTTTTGTAAGTTTTTTCCAATTCCACGACAGTGAATTGCTTAATTTTTTCCCAATTCTTGTAAACTTCATTATCTTCAAATTCTAATTGCCGAAATATTTCTTTAGCATGTTCATGTATGTTTGGATTACTTTCAGCTAATTTATTAGCATCAACATAAGATGTATACAATGTTTTAATGGAATCTGTATGCATTTCTATATTATCAATATTTTTCATTTTCATTCCTATATAAATGTAACCAAACTGTGTACCCCAATCACCTAAATAATTTATCTTTGTAACTTGATTTTGTAAAAAACTATTTAGATTAGCAATACAATTTCCTATAATAGTAGAACGGAGATGTCCTATATGAAAAGGTTTAGCAATATTTGGTGAACTAAATTCCACTATAATATTCTTATTATTATTTATAAGTGGTGGTCTAACACCAAACAGATTATTTTCTAAAATCTGTTTTATATAGTTATCTCTTAACACATTAAAATACATGATGTTATTTTTAATTGCAACATTATCAAAATTACTCCTTAAATCATTTATGTTTTTAATTTTATTTGTCAAATCATAATGTTTTGATTTTAAAGGAAGTACAAAAGTATATGTATCAATCTCCTTTCTAAATGTGATATACAAATTAGACATAATTTTATGATGACATACATTGTCTATATGTAGTGGTTTTATAACCTAAAAGAAAATGAATTACATTTATTTTAATAATTTATTTTATATGTAGAAAATTTTTGAACATAATTTGTACAATATAAAATTTATAATAAATTTATAATAAATAAATGTATTATTATGTACTAGTTATGTTTAATTCGAAATTCAAATAACCGGCATATAAAAAAATAATTATTTAACCTACATATATAACATGTTACTAATTATTTAATTTAAAATAAATATAGTCAATATTACAAAATTTAAATTAGTTTTAAACTGTATGTATTCTCAAATTTCTTAGAATATTAAACATAACTATTAAAGGTGGTAACATTAAAATATTAAATATTACCTTTTTAAATATTACAGTTCTTATAAAATTACTCATATTTTTGTAGGATAGATTATTCAATCCATAAAGTTAACGTTTATTAAGATTAATACAAATATAATTTTCAAAAACTGCTTTAAAATATTCTGTGGAAAACCTTGTTCAGGTGTACAACATATATATTTAGATTGCTGTGATTCTATTCTTTTACACAAACATTTATGTATTGTTTAATTAAATTAAAATTTCTGTGAAACTATTTATATCCACTATTATTCAGTACGTTATAAGAATTACACAAATAATGGTATATGTCACATAATAATGAAATTATAACCTCTGTATGAAATTTGGACTGAATGAATCCTTTAAAAGATTCAAAGATTTTCAAAGTTTGTTTTTATGAATGCTTACATACATTCAATTATAGTAATCGGCTAAATAAATCGTTTATATATATTATTTTTACAGAAAAAAATTAAAAAAGGTAAAAAAATTTCATTTTTAGGATGTAATACAATGTGTTTAATCTGTATCATTTAAACAAAAACATTAAACCAAATTTTGTAAATGTAATTATTATTATTATTGTTATTATTATTTATATTTGTATTAAATTATTCTTCAAAAATCTATCCTACAAAAATGTATGATTTTAGTATTTTTATTTATTTATTATTGAATATAACTGTATTGAATGTAAATAAATTTATAGAATAAAAAAGTATGGAAAATCAAATTCACTCTGAATTAATTGTAAAAGAAGAAGAAGAAGAAGAAGAAGAAGAAGAAGAAGATGAAGAAGAGAAAGAACAAAAATGTGATACCTCTATTAATGAAACCAAAAGTATTGTACGTGATGGGGAATCAACAATTGGTATCAGACCAAGACCATTAATTTGTAAACCTGAAAATGTAAATATTGGGTGTAAGTCTGAACCCATAGAAACTAAATGGCATTGGGCTCCAGGAGCATGGCAAGATGCTACAAGAACCAGTGCTTTTCAACCATACAAGGTATATATAAGGTTTATACATATTTAAGACATATTATAAATACTTCTTTAACCCAATACTTTTTTTAGCCTCCTACTTTACTTACTAATTTACAAAGAGGTAATACACAAACAGAAATATCTCAACTTTATGGTGGAAGTGATATTACATTTCATACATTAGCTGGTCAAGGTGAACTTACACCTGAGCACATACATCCAAGTATGTTATTTTGAAAAAAAAAAGATAATACATATTGCAATTAATAATTATTAATAAATTATAATAAGATACTGTAGATACACCTGATGAAAAAAGTTTAACTGGTCTTATGTGGGCTGCAAGATATGGACAATTAGGCAGTGCAAGACAATTACTTAAAGCTGGTGCTAACAAAAATTACCGTGGCCTTAATGGAGAGACTGCTTTACATTTAGCAGCTGCTTATGGACATCATGACCTTGTAAAATTGTTATTAAACCATGGTGCAGATTCCAATGCAAGTGATGAGGTATATGTTATATATGATAGTTTTGTTAAATAAAAATTTAAAAATATTATTTTTAATAATAAAGGAAGGAAATACACCTTTGATGTATGGGGCACATGGAGATCATCCACATGTATGCTATGAATTATTATCCAAAGGTGCAGATATTACGCGTCGTAATATGCATAATATAAGTGCTTATCATATAGCAGTATTAAATAATTCATTAACTGGTAAGTAAAAATATTTCAAATACAGTATATGAAATATTTTAAAAATTATTAATTTTTTTCAGCTAAAGCAGTTATTGAAAATTATTTGATACAACAAGTGGTGAACATACCATCAGATATATTGCAATAAAATAATACCATATAAACAACGTAAATATATCTTAAAATTTTTATAGATTTTAAAAGTTTGTACAAATTAAACAGTAATATTTATATCCGAATACTTCAACAAATACTTTTTATTTTTAATTCTATTTATATAGTAAATGTTTCCTAGAAAATGCATATGAATGAAATTTGTATTCTGATACAAACGAAAACTCTTACAGAGAACTTGATTTATACTTATTTAATAAATATAGATTACATGAGAAATAAGCTTTTTGTTATTTATAAAAGTCCAAATTCAAATAAAAGTCTTTTAAAACCATATATGCGTATACAAATATTTATTTTCTCTTTTTGATTCGTAAAAATCTATTATTTTCTATTAAATATCTATTCCTGAAAATAAGAAAATATTTTTGCATTTTCAAGAATAAAAAAAATATCAAGACATTAGATGCCTCTAATAATATTATTAAAAAGAAAATAACAAAGATAAATGAATGCAAGTATAATAGTAAATTAATATTTTGTTAAAAACCTATAGATTATGTTTGTATTATTTCTTTGTAATTATAATGTCTACGTGTTTATGTGTATATTTGTCTTTACGAAAAAACACATTTATATATCTTGCATTTAGTAAATAAATTCCTGTTTTACTAAAAATTTTTGCAACTATACAAATTTTGTAAAGAAATAATTTGAAAATTTTAAATAAAACTAATATAATATAATTCTTGTACGTTAATAGTAAGTGTTCATAAAACTTTAGTAGTCTTTCTTTACTAATTATAAAACATCTGTATACATTTTTCTTCAATAGTTTAACATTATACATATACTAGATTGAACAAATTGTTCAATAAGTGTGTGTAAATTTCTTGAAATATATTCAAGCATCCATTGGTAAAAATAATGTGTAACAATAAAATTGTAACTTGAATGACAAATAAGTTGAAAATCTTTATCTTCAAAATTCCAATGGACAGTGCTAATTCTGTATTTTTGTACAAACTTAGCACAAGTAATCATCTTATTTTTCAATACTTTTATACTTTTATACCACTTCGTAATTATCAGTAAAGAAAACTGTTTCCACTGAATATTTAACTGGACTTTCATCTTCCACAAGTAAAACTTCAGTTACCTATAAAAATATAAAATTGTTTAATTTTTTGTGAACATATATTGAAATTTTGTTTTTTTTATCATACAACATATATACAATATAAATAAAAAATAGCGTACTTTGATATCAACATAAGATGTTTTAGACGAGAATGAAACAAGAAGAGGGAAGAAGTCTGCAGGAGTAGATGAAGGTGCTGAGAATTCCATTGAACCTGATTTGGTTGTTGCATCAACCACTGGTAAAGACCAGACAAGCGTATTTCGTCGTGCTTCATGGGTATACTGACCATCGCATTCACTTACTATGGGATTACATCCTATAGGTAATGGAATGTTTATTTGAACATCATTTAATTCCAAATTAAATTGTTCTAATTCATATTCTATGTTCACGTCACATCCACCTTCTCCGTTTTCAGATGGCCAACAATTAACTGTTTTAAACAACAAGAAAGATTATTTCTTTGTTACATAATAATAGATAATAAATCTAAAATTATATATAATTTGTATTTAATAAATTATTCCTACTTGAAATAGGTAATGCTGTCTCATCTTGAGCTTGCAATCGCCATTTTAATACTCCAACATCGGTATTTAATGGAAACGGTTTTGTAGGAATTTTTAAACCTATTTGGCCACGTGTTCTGAATAATTCTTTATCTACATTTGGATGCGTTTGCAATTGAATTCCTCTCGAATCTCTGTTTTCTAATTGTACACGGATTCGACCCCATTTTTCATCCGAAATATGTAATGTTACTAAACCATGCAGTTCAAAGTGTTGTAAACCACCGTCACGACCAATTCTTACATTAAGACGTTCTTCCTGTCGCAGATGAACTCTTAACATAAAAAAAATCAGTTATTTAATCAATAATATGTATGTGTATATAAGTTAAATAAATTAATATCTTACGGTTCAGTGTTAATTATCTGTGGTGTAAGTGATGTTGGTTTTGCTCCTGTTGTAGGTAAAGGTGTTGTTACAACATTTTCTCCTTCTTCCTTTAACTGATCTACAAATGAATCAACATCACGAGATTTTCCCCCTAATTTCATCGCTCCTGGACCAGCATTAACAGGCTTTCTGTATACACATAAAATATAAATATTTTTATAATATACTTTTTAATAAAATTACATATATATATACATATATATTATTTCTTACTGTGTCGGTGTATATGAAGGTCTAACTGTTTCTGGTACAAAATTAGTAGTATCTCTCACACTAAGTGTTGGTGTAAAGTTACCACTGCTATAAGAATTACCAAATCCAGGACTTTTAAGACCAGTTTTTTTAACTGCTTCCATTCTTTGTCTTTGTAATTCCTTTGCTTTCTCACGCATTTTATTTCTGGCTTCTCTTTCTTGAGTCATTCTTACAGCTTGATAAACTTTTTCTTCGTGTGAATCCATCTCTACAAATGTTCTAATCTGTGCTAAATTAACACTTTCTCTATATCCTAATGCAACTATTTCATCAAATGCAAATATCAAATTGAATGCATTTTCAGCTATTTCAAGTTCATCCATTGAATTGCAATATTCTGGTATCTATAAAAATTGAAATCATTTATCAAGTAAATTTATTAGCCAAATTATTAAATATTAGTTGAGAATCAAACATATTTATTAATTTTATATTTATAACTTACAACTCTCGCAAAAAGCCTCAATGTTTCTAAATCTTCTAATATATTACTAGCTTTTGTTGTGATTAGTAGCATATATACTTTTTCCAATGGTTGATAAACATATCTCACAGATTCTGTCTCTACAAATGTATGTTGTTTGCCAGAGCTCATTAACTTTGGAAATGCGGCAAGTAAACCTTCTATTCTGGCCTTTGTCATTTCAACAAATTGACGAGAAATAATAGCTAAAATTTATAAAGATTATTAAATTTTATTTGTTAATTACAATCGGCATTTAAAAATGACATTCATTCAAAAGAAAATAGAATATATATTTTATCTTAAAATCATACAATAATAGTCAATTAATCGCTTAATTTTCCCGAGTCGATATCAAAATAGCTACATTTGCAATGAGTAATTATTTTCATAAGATAACGACATATGTCATCATGTTCGTAGTGCATTTTATGGTGAGGAGATATATCATCATGCCTATACGTCGTTATGACGAACTATATCGTATTATGACGATAATATATAAAAACAATACAGTGATTTTCTTGACATGACGAAATATTTCGTCATACGCGGTTAAGGAATTAACGTCCAACCCGGCGTGGACCACGGATGGTTCACATATATGTTTCCAATTATGTATATTTTTTAAAAACATAATTTAAATTGGAAAATGAATCTAAATATAAAGTTATGGGAGGACGCTACATAATATCTACTAATTTTCAAAAATGTGTTGTTCTTGGTATCTTATTACTCATTATACGTTATTCTATCATGCAGAATATGGAAAAGCGCGCGGATTGAACGCATTAATAAATGAAATATACAACGAAGTTATATAAAATAATTAAAGAATTATTAAATTTTATAGTTTTTAAATATCTATTTATACATTTATATATAGAGTGATTCTTTTGTCAATCAACTTAATGGGAATGTCGATGTAATGATAATGTCGGCATGTGTGATTTATCATCAAACACTGACACTATCGCTGTATTAGAGTAGAGTTATATGTGTATATACATGTAACCTAAAAACGAAAGTGTGTAGTTGGCGACACTGTCCTTTGAGTCAATTAGCAAGAGAACCACTCTGTATATCATATTAGATAGCTAATTCATAGCACAATTTATAAACGTTACAATTAAAAACTTAAAAATATAACCATATATATAAGATAAAACAAACAGTTAAATATATTAAACAAATAAAATCGTAATTTCTTGAAAATTAAAAATGTAATGTTTGATATCAATACATGAATAATACACACATACAAGCATGCACAGGTGCGGTCCTGAAGAAATAAGCATTACTTACTTTTGCCTGCTTTTGTGCAGACTGCTGCAGCAATAAGTACCTAAAATAGTAAAAAATAATTTAATGATGCGATACATTTTAATTCTTTGCATGTTTTGTGTGAACCACGAGCGGTGGTTGACATCTGTGGCAACTGTTGGCCACACGGTCTTGTCATAAACATCTTTTATAATTTACATATATTGTCAATAACTCTAAATTAATGATAAACAAGTGCTTACCATTTTGCTGAATTATTCTGATACGTTATGTGATGTACGATTAACCTAATACAATTTTTACATAAGCCAATCCTCCATCCACATTATATATACAAATATAAGATCGCAAGCAGAGGGCGCACTATGCTGACGTGTGGCATGACGAAAGATATAAACCATGAATTAAATGATATTAAAGAATGGGTGATGTTTTGAAATATCGTATCATACACGTATAAATTAATGTTAAATACCAATATACATATTTCAATCGTATTATTATTCTAATTAATTAAGTAATAAATAAATTATATATATTTACATAGATTCATATAAATCACATTTCTCTGCATTAGTAATTTGTCGTATCGTGACATTGAGATAAAATTTGAGTTTGAATTGTAATAAACTTAGCCTAAATCTTCCTAAATTTCAAAAATATAATACATATATATAGAAAACTGTGACCTTGGTAATATATACCAAGATCATTGAAATTTTGATACTTTCTAAATTTAAATGTTTAAATAATTACACTGAATATTCAATAAAAATCATTTAATAAAGAATATTTAGTAAAGTTTAAAAAAATATATTTTAATTAATATTAACTTTCTGAATTAATTTAATATATAATATTGTACGTATTAACGTTAAAGAAAGTGGCAGCATTGACATAATGATATAGACCGTATTTGAAAGATTCTCTGTTGTTGATTTGAATATTATGTACTTTTAATATTATTCTCTTGTAATATAAAACTCTTCAATAATAATTATTTATTATTTTAAATATTATTTAAATATTATTTTAAATATTATTTATTATTTTAAAATATTAAGAAACTAATCAATAACATCTATGTAACCAGCAAAAGATACTTGATCTGAATTAAGCTTAATAGATCGAATTTTTCACCTTATATAATTTGAATCTGTCCTTATTAACACTTATAAATGATGATAAAATCACAAAAATCTCGTGATCGAGAATCACCATACAAATTACATCAACAAGATAATTGTTTTGGATTAACAGAAAATGCAGTTTTACCAAAAGATGTAAGTTCTTTTTTTTTACTATTATTATTAACATTAGTAACAGATACATATTTTATATTATGTTGGTTTTGCAAAAATTTAGAAGGATAAGGAAAATTATAAACCAAGGACATTAATTGATCAAACCTTGGAATTAATAGATCCAACACCTAATATTTATACATTGTTTGTACAATTTAACGAACGTTTTTTCTGGAATGTTTTACTTCCTGTGGAAGTTAAGTGGAGCCCCAGAATGACAAGGTATTTGAAGTTTATTCAAAGAATATTAAATAATATAAAGTTTACTGATAGTACTAAATTATTAATAATTACATTTGTGCATACAGTTGTGCTGGTATATGTAGTTATCATCCTAGAAATAAACAATGTGTAATATCACTTAGTCTACCATTATTAAAACTTAGACCAAGGAAAGATCTAGTTGAAACTTTACTGGTAAGAATTCTGTAGTATAATTATTTTTGGTCAACAATTAAATAACAATATATTAGAAGTACATATTATTAATAATTGCTAACTCTTATCATATAAATATATATTCTAGCATGAAATGATTCATGGGTATTTGTTCCTTACAAATAATAATCGTGATAGGAATGGACATGGTCCAGAGTTTTGTAAACATATGGATAGAATAAATAAAGCAGCTGGCACAAAAATAACTGTACGTATCTGTAATAAAATTAATATGATTGAACAATTTTGAATATTTTTTAAAATGTTTATATAGATATATCACAGTTTTCACGATGAAGTTAGATTATATCAACAGCATTGGTGGAGATGTAATGGTCCTTGTCAAAAAAGAGCACCATATTTTGGGACAGTACGCAGAGCCATGAATCGTGCACCAGGCCCATGTGATTTTTGGTGGAAGGAACATCAACAAACTTGCGGTGGCCAATTCGTTAAAATCAAAGAACCAGAGAACTTTAAAGCAAAATCTTCAAAGATTAAAGAGAAAGTAAAACCTTCTTCGAAAAATGATGATAATCAACCAAACAGTATGATGAATTGGCTTACAAAAAATAGTCCATCTATCACAGAATCAAAGATTATGTTTACTCCTAAAAGTACTAAATCAGCTGTAAATAATCAGAATTCTTTAAATGGATTTAAAAAGCTTGGGAATAATAATAACAATGTTTATGGTTGGGGTACAGGAAAAGCAAACAATTCAATTAATTTACAAAAATATGATAGTCCTAGTAGTACTATTAAAATTTCTACACCTAAATTTTCATCTTCTGGAATTGTTGGTGGCTCTAATATAGGTCGTAGTAATTTATTGGACAAATTATATAGTGATAATCATAGTCAGGCTTCAAACAAAAATACTATATTATCAAGAAAAAGAAATTCATTAACTAATGCTACAGAATTGAGGAATTCAATTGTTAAAGATAGTAAATCATTAAATGAAGTACAAATAAAACTTGTAGAATGTCCAATATGCAGTAATTTTGTGCCAAATAATGAGATAAATAAACATATAGATTTTTGTTTAAGACCAAATAGTGATAAAATAGACAAAAATAAAGAACAAGTTAGCATAAAAAATTCTAATAATAATAATTTTGTAAAATCAGAAACAAAACGGAATAATCCTTTATTTGCTCAAAAAAGAAAAAGTGAATCAAATACAATTTCGATTAAGCAGCCAAAAATAGATCAAATGGAAAATTATAAAAAAGCAAATTGTCCTATTTGTAACAAAAGTATTGATTTTATAGATATTAATGAGCATATTGATAGATGCCTTCTAGAAACAGATGATAATTTTATTATTAAATTGGATAATGCAAATGATAATAATATGAACAATTTAAGTACAATTATTATTAACAGCTCTTCTAGTGATGATTCATTTAATCTTTCAGTTACTGAAAATTCGGAAAATGTTAATCAAAATGCAAAAATTAAAAAAAATAGTGTATTGAATACTGTTTCACATAATTGTTTAGTCTGTAACGAATTTATTCCTTCTGGAGTGTCGTTAAATGATCATTTGGAAGATTGTATTGGGAATGTTTTTAATGACGATTTATCTTCCTTGACTCATTGTGATAATAATGAAATATTAAATACAGTTCCTGAAATATTGAATACAGCTACTGAAGTATCAATTGAAGAGAATAATAAATATCCTTGTCCTGTTTGTATGCAACTAGTAACAGAATCTCAAATGAATCAGCATTTAGATATATGTCTCACAAATACTTGAGTATATAGTAATAAAGTTTATAACATTCCTCTATGATTTATATTAATTAATAAGTTAAGTTTACAGATTATGTTAAATTTTATACCTTAGAAAAATAAATCACAATAAAAAAGTAATTGTAGATTAATATATAAAAGAAATATATTTGTAAATAACAATATTAAAATTTTGTATAATTTTCGTAATAAATTTTATAATTTGCTTTATATATTTATTCCTTATATATCTTATATATTTATTAAAATAATTTTTAAAATATTATCTTGAATATTGATGGATCAACATGAATTATAAAGTAAATGTTAAATCACATTAAGTAATTTTTTATATTAAATCAATTTTTATAAATAAAATAGTTTCTCATATAAATTATTAGTATCAAAGGTGTCTAATGCACATATACCACAGCTAAATTCTAATAGATACGTTGGAAAGAATAGAAGGATTTGTTCTTGTGTCCAATGCATGTATAAATAAAGATTAGGAATTATAATATCAATAGTATTACTGTCCAATCTTACTCTGAAACATAATATTTTATTTTTAATAATATATATTTAATATAGTTAAAAAACTATTTGTTTAGTATAACTTTTTTAATTACCTCTTTGAACCTAATGAATGAAACATAAAACTTTGTGGTAATGGAATATGTATTGTATTATTGTATACTGCTCCTCCAGTTTGATTAGGTACAATTTGTACTGTATCTATTTCATCATATATCTTGATACTAACACCATGTAAATCATTTCGTGCTGTGAATGCATATTTTGGATTTTCACTATAACACTGACCAAGCAACAGAACTTCAGGTTTATTGTGAAAAGGATAAGTAACATTGTGAATTGATCTTATATTATCTGGTGTTACAACACATGTGCCTAAATTTGGAAGTGATTAAGACAGGTAAGGTACTGTAATCAAATAGAATGAATTCTGCAGGTGCAAATAATAAACTATTTCTCTAAAATATTATGAATCATGGAAGAAAACTTACCAAAAAAAGCCTTAAATATTGATAGATCCATGTATTTATGAATTCTGGTTCGAGTTAAAAAGTAATCTATGATATCATAATTATATTCAATCGCTATTTTGTCATTATTAAGTGATAATTCACCAATATCTAATTCTTTTGGAAATGTTGCTGTCACAATAAATTTCTTAGAACTAGAATCTGAACTACTATTTCCACCAATTAGATCATAGAAGGCTCGAAATTTCCAAGCTAAATTTATCAAGTTTTGTGGCATCTAATTACATAATTAAGATTAATATAAATTAACATCTTGATGATTATTAGCAATATAATATTAAATTTACATTTTCATGTTGTGCAACAATTTGATATCTTCTCAAGGTCGATAATTCTCTTGAAGCTTCATAACAGGCATCAGAGAATGGGGTAAAACGTTTTCCTTTAGATTGTTTTCGACATTCTTCATAAGGCCATTGTGATTCTTTTGCATTTTTTAATTGATCTTTACTAATTTCACCAAGTAAATCTAATGTAACTGAAGATCCACTACATTTGCCTTTTGCTGTATCAGAATATCCCCAAACAACATTTAATGCAATTCTAGCAGAATCACTTGGCTTAGTACTCAAAAAATTCCATTCCCAAGGTACTTCTTTTTCTGCTTCTAGACAAAACTAAATAGTAGAAAATTGTATATTATTTTGTTTTATTTTTCTTTTAATTATAATTCTATGTATAAAGTACCTTTAAAATCTTTCGACCTGGTATAATTTTAGTTGCTTTAATTTTAATCATATCAGACATCCAACTGGTAATCTCGTAAAGTGCAGCTATGTTCCACTGCTGAAGAATTTGTGATGACTCTGTATTGAGATGTGTTAAAGACAGCACATGATGACTTGGAGTTTTAATATATTCAAATTTTACCTAATAAAACATATTCAATGTAAAGTTAATTACTTTATTCACTATTAAAATATAAAAAATCTTAATACTAACTTGAGTACGTTGGGCATCAATTGTACTAATATATGCAGCTAAACCACAACTACCTTTTGGTGGCACATATGTGCAGTAATCTAAGAAATGAAGAGCTGTTAAAGCAAACTCCAGAAATGGCCAAATACTAAAACAATCCAGAATAAAAATATAATAAGTAGATATCTATCATTTAATAATTGTTATAACAAAAAATGTACATGTATACTCTGTATTTAACTCACGGATAGTTAGCTCGATGTGAAGAAAACACATCTCGAATTAATTTTTCTCGTGGTATTACATTTTCACAGTCAAAAAGTTTTACGTATATTTGACCACCCAATTCTGATAATTCAATTTGAAATAGATCTACAGTCTATAAGAAAAAAAATAATTAATATTTTGATAAATATTTTTTTGGATAGAAAAAAATTTTTAATTATTACCTACTTTTGGTTTGTATGTTGGTGATTTTGTAACTAAATATAATTGAGAACAAGTAGGACAAATTTGATGTAATTTTGCTTTAATATTTAATCCTTTTATATTAGTGGATGTTCTGGCATGAGCTGTGATGCCTATTTTAAGATGTTCTAAAAAATTATAATATACAGCGTTTATAATATAATTCTTAATAAATTCTAGATTTAAGTAATATTAACATTATACCTCCAGGAGTGTTATACGAAATGAATGGACGATCTTTAAATCCAACTGTAATATTAATTGGAAGATATCCATGAATAGAATGTGCCCTTTCTGCACTATGCCATGTATCAATTAAAGGATTATAACTTTCTATTATTTCCGACTTATGAATAGATGTTCTAAAAATATCAATTGCATAATATAAAACATTGCCACAAAAATGCGAAGTTGTGAATTATTCTATTATACCGTAATATAACGTGATTATTACGACCAACTGAAATATATGTAAAATTCCCTCTCATAGAAAATAATGATGTTGTAATAACTGCAAGTCTAACATTTGCTCCTAGATCTGTAACTTGGATTGATTCCATTGTTAATGGAACATTAATACGTTGTTGATTAACATGAAACTCCATATTTTGATATATATGATATATATTATCAGATAAGGAAGACAAATCTAAAAAAAAATATAGATATAAAAGCAATATTTAGATATATTCAATTCAATTCCAGCAATTGTATTTATATTGAGATATAAAAGCAATGTTTAGATATATTCAAAATTTTTAGAAATGATCATTTATAAACTCACATTTAAATCCTTTAATAATGTTTGTTTCATTAAGATGAAGACATAAAACTGTTTTTTCTTGAATACGTGCAATTACTTCTAAATGTACAGGTCCATTTTGCTTTTGATCTAACTTAAATTGTTTTAATATATCCTTTACTTGTGTTGGACCATCTAGATGTGTTGATAATGAATGTAGAAGACCTTCAGCTTTAATATATAACTACATATACATAATGTTTAAAATATTAAAAAATGTCACCTTATAATAATTAAATAATTTTAAATCAAATACTTACAGATACATGATTCATATTGATTCCATTTCCATAAGTATTTATAGTTACGTATAAAACTTCAGGTATGTTTGTTAAAGGATTAGCAATAACAATACCATGTATCATAGCACCAAATTTTCTATATGTATCCTGATAGTCAAATAAATAGTTACCAGTAATTAAATATGGATTTGTAGTTGGACGAAGTACTCGTGTAAATTGTGCAGCTATCGTACCTCTGTAGATTAGAGTCACATACAAAAATGATATTTCATTATTATAAAAATTACATTATATAAATTTATAGTAGTTCTACATACATATGAATGTAACAAGGATGAGTAGTACGTTGTATAGATTTCAAAATAGTATAAAAATAATTATATAAATGTTGACTGGATTCACTTTGCATGTACCAATATAATGATATTAATCTGCTTGGTGTAGGACTAGAAACAATAAGTAGTGTCAATGCTGCTACCCTCATTTCTAAATGCTCAGTCCTATTTATTAAAATTGGATAATAGACACGATATATCTGTGATACAAAATAAAATAAAAATAATATTTAATAATTTTTTATATTTATACAGAGATTTAATAATTTTTTATATTTATATCTATATTTATGAAACTACTTACAACATCAGGCCTTAAAGGAGCAGTTGAAAGTGATGCCCATGCAGCAAGAACACGAAAATGACGTGATTCTGCATTATTACCACTTGCAATAGGTTCTAAAAATTCAACTACTCTTCCTAGCTGTATATTTGCTAATCCTTCTAGCCAAATCATTTTTTTTTCATATTCCCTATTCTCTATGAATTATATTATTATAATAATACAATAATAAAAGCATATATATAAAATTTGTTTAACATACATATATTTATTACATACCTGTAAATTTATCAAGATACAAGCGTACGTAATCATCTAACATCTCATATGGACAATATAATAAACAAGTCTTATAAATCAAGGTGCCGTATGTAAGAATAGCGGTGTTTTGAACTTCAACAGAAACCTTTTCTGGCAAATTTAGAAACGTTTGTAAATTTATTAATAATTGAATGTCAGGTTTTCGTATATGAAATGGCAACTGAGTGAGAAGTTGAATTGCGGACATATCCGAAACTTTTTTATCTTGGATTAATTCTAATATAAACAATGCAGCTTCTTTAGTACCAACTTGTGGGAGAGCTTCAAGAAACATATTTCTACAATAACATAAAAAATATGTTTTATAAATAACATACAATACAATAACATAAAAAAATATATAATATATTTTATAAATTATTAAAATTATAAATAATTATCAAAAATTTTAAGCACCGTACTGTTTCTTCTTTATAACTTGTTCCTGAGATTTTTGTGTATGCATTGCGTAAGTCAATAACATCTAACATTCCAAGATAGTAGAGTAATACAGTTATTGTTGTATTATGTAAATTATTTGTCTCTATATCCAAACCAGGATTTTCAAGTCTCAAACTTAATCGATCTAATAAAGTTCCTATCTATAATAAATATTATGTATATATAAAATATAAAATATATAATAGCATTACATATCAGCTACAAATAATAAATTTTTCAAAATCAAACTTACAGAGGTAAAAACAGTATTTTTGTCAAAAATACCTCTGCCTTGAGTGAGATCAACTTCTGGGAGTTCATGTTGTAGAACTTTGAAATATAAATCTTTAATAGATATCTTATCTACTGTTTCTTTCACCGAAATTAATTTAAAAATTTGTCTGTATATCATGAAATTAATGTAAAAAGCACAGAAAAGAATAGTTTTAGTAATATGAAAAGATAATTTCATAAAATAAAATAATTTTTATTTCCTAAACATACCTTGTAAAATGAAAATGTGCTTCTCCAAAATTTTGGAAAGGTTGAATATAAATGCCTCCAGAAGCATTAACAAATAAAATCTCATTTAAAGATCCATTTACTTTAGTTTTGTATAATCTTTCACTGGACTTCAATATTGGATTCTAAGTATATATGAAATTTATTGTATGTAATAAAAAATAATAAAAAAGTTAATAAAATAAATAAAGATATATACAACATACTTGATCTCCATTAGGACATAACATATTGGGAACATTTGACCAAGTGTAATGAGGATGTCCAATACAAGTTCGTGGATCAAAAAATTTTCTAATTAACCACTCATTTTTTTGTTCAGGATTAACAACATATTCAATATTGCATTGACCATAATGATTTTTCTATATATATAATAAAATATATTACTTAAAATAGAAACAAAACCAATACACCTTAAAAACTATATAAAAAATACTTATTAAACATAATGACTTACTTCAGTTGAATGAAATGCTGTTTCCTTCTCTAAGTTAGACAGATCTAATTGTAAAATTCCTGCTATACTTCTTTTTATATTTACAGACCATGGTGATATTGCTTCTGTAGTAAAATTTTCAATAAGACCATTTCTATATATAATTTGAAATGGTTTTAGAAGATCAGTCACATCTTCAGGAATATCTTGATTTTTTCCTTGTTCTTGAATTTTACCATTCCAAATAGTCATTTTTAATGATTCCAACTATTTGTAAATATTAAATATATACACACTTCAATAAAATTGTTAATTTCATTTTTATATTACTGAAGATGACATTTTAAAAGCAAGAAAAAATATAGTTTATTTTTCACATTCTGTTATTTGTCAGTTGTGAAATATACCTGCATTGTAGCAATATCTTGTTCTGCTTGAATTTTAAGTTTCCCATTAAAACCCCATGAAGATGATGCACCAGATGGTAATAAAACACCAGAACTTGAAAGTGCATTGTAAGAATATACATATTCTTTTCCTGATTGAAATATACTATTTGTAACATGACTATTACAAAACAGGAAAAATAGAAATATAATTTCCTTTAATTTATGCATTAGTATTTGTATATAATTAACATCTGTAAATAAACATTTTAAATTAATACATGCATGAAACATCTTTGTTTTATATAATTTAATTTCATAATTTTATATTAAACTATATTGAACTATATTTTATACTAAACTATATTTTAGTGACATAATATTTAAATAAATTCAACAAATTATATTATTCATGATATGTTATAGTTATATAAATTATATCAATTGAATTATGTACATGCTTATATAAATATTATTTATTTATAATAAATATTTTGCAACATTACTCACAATTTAATTAGTATCATTTATAGTTATAAAAAATAAAAATATTTATTCTGTACCTGCGAATTTCATGGTGTACAATAGTGGCTTAACAAAAGTGAACTGAGTTCATAGAAGTCAAGAGATGACCCTTGCTGTCCCTATCTCTGTGACCCATGAACACGTCTTCACTATCTGTGTGAATAAAACTTATCTCCTGTCTAAATTATCTTCAATTATATAAATCAACCTATTACATTTTTCTCTGTGTATTTTATATGATATCCAAATCATACATCATAATTTTCTTTAATCAAATAAATATTAATTTCAAAGAAACATTTCTTTTCTAATAATAATAAGATATAATAATTTAAAATATAAAATGTAAGATATAATTTATTATATACATTTTCTTAATAAATTGTATAATCTTACTTATAGCAAAAAATAGTTTCAAAAATGCAATACAACATGCATACAATAATTACATGAATGTATTAGTTTTAAATGAACACTTAAATTTTATCTAATAAATAAAGTAAAATTTATCTTTTCTACAAAATGAATTATATTAAACGATTTAATAAATAAAATGATACTTATAATAAAAATATTTTTTTTAATTGTAAGAGGAAAACTAAATGCAATTTAATATTTACATATTTATTTTGATATACTTCTATTTTTATTATTTACAATCATTATTGGAAAGTATATTATATAATTAGAATCTTATTTAGTATATTTCTATACAAAATTACATTTTATATATTATATACTAATTGTACTGCAATTCATGTACAAGATTATTTTAGTAGAGTAACTAGCATAATTGTACCAATGATATAATGTCTATAATTTAAACTGATGTAACTTCACAAGAAAAGATCACATAATGATCTATTTGGTCTCTTTTTAAAGTGTAAAGCCTTTAATTTGACAATCGATCATTGAAAGTAGATGACGAAATGTTAAGATCTCTTGAGTTTTTGTCGTTTAACCCTGATACTCAAAATAGAATAAAATTGTAGGAAAAAATCATATAGGAAGTTTTAAGGGTTCATTGTAAAGAAAAAATTTCAATTTTCAAGATTATAGTGGATTTTGTTATGAAAAAAAATTTTTAATGTTTTTCCATGTGATTGAATTTTCGAGAAAAAGTATTTTCACTTTGCCACTTCCTACATGATGTAAAATCGTCTTCGACTGTTAAAGTATAGCCTTCACGTTTTAAAATAATATCAAGTTATATGATCTTTTTTTACGAAGTTATATCAGTTTAATAAATTATTGAGAATTTTTCATTGTTATGCTAGTTACTGTATGTGTATAAAATTATAGGTAGGCATTAATAATGAATATCATAAAATAAAAATACCATGAAACACGATTAAGAAATGCGCATATAATTAATACATTACAAAGGTTTAATTATTTTTAAGATGGACTTCGAATATTCCCAGGCTTCGCTGTAAAAGTGAATAATTAATTTAAAATATATACGAAAATTTAAAATATATACGAAAATTTAAATTTATACTTTACTGATAATTGATATATTTTATACATAAAAATAATTCGCGAAATCAAAACGCGAAATTCGAAATAGCAGACGTATCTAAGATTATTTATTTACTTATTAGAACTATTAGAACTTTGAAAATAAAATGATTTACTTATTTAATAAAGAGTTTACTTACTTATGTGCTGGATTTGCTTGATCTAATTGTTCACTAAGTTGTTGAATAAGTGTAGCAAACATTTTGAGATGCTCTATTGTTTCACCTTGTAACCAAGCACGAGGAAGTGTACTCATTACCTATTATATAAAACCATTTAGATAAGAAAATAGAAAATAAGTGTACAGAAATAAAATGTATGTAAAATTTAAAATAGTCAAAGCAATATAGTTTTTTAATACAGTGTTGCAAAACAGTATTGGAGTGAATGAGAGAAACGAGTGAGAAAAGAGAAAAATATGTACACCAAGCCCACATGGTTCTAATGCGAAATAAAGTTTATTACCACTTATATAAAAACATTTGTAGTATTTCCTAAGGAATGTTTACTTAAAAGTTTAGAAAAATTATTGAAATAAATGTAAATAAACATACCATATTTGCTTTAAATAGTGCATCAGTTGGAACAGATACTCTTAAGCCAGCTAAAAGATATCGATTTAATAGTGAACCAAGAGCTAAATTTTTCAATTGTGTGTCTCCAAGAAGACCCTGCCAGCTTAATAAATTTCTTAAAAGTTTTACAGCCATAGAAAACTGTCTTTGAAAAAATTGGTGTTTGGTATCTAAGACTCTAAAATATAAAATAAAAAATTATTAACATTATAAAAATATTATTAATTACTTTAAATGAAAATAATTATATATTAATTATATACTAACTGTTTTGGAAAAATTGGTATAAAAACGTCATTTTCAACTGCTGATTTAATTTTTTCCAGTATGGCATTAAATAATGTTTCTAATGGTTTACTTGTATCATTTAAATTTGGATAATCCCTAATAAGACGATTTACTGTGCCTACAAGTCGTAATGTTTGCGATGTAGACATTGGATCCCAAATTCTCTCAACTATAGCTATAAATAAAAATAATTTTGTAAATTACTACAAAGTTTCTAATTAGCATTTTAATTATAGTAAATGAAATAACCTTACATGTTAGTTTAGGTATAACAATTTTTTCTACTGTGAATGGTACTAATCTGACATCTGGATCTCTTTTTAGTGACTCCTCTGTTTCCTTATTATTTAATGCATATAGAAGTAAAGTATTATACCATTTTGTTCTCTCTATATCTGCACTTTCCTAAAAATAAAAAAATTTTTATTTATAGTACGTATTTTATTCTGCCAGTATTATATTTATAGTATTATATTTATAGCTAAAATATATGCAAGTTTGATGTAATGAAAGTACCATAATAGGATTCCACGTCAATAATTGTAATCTAATAATCGGAGAAATGATTTTAGGTATACATAAAGACACATAAGCTTCCATATAAGCATCTCTATCAGTTTCTCTCCAAGATTCTAGTTTTGAAAGTATTCCTCTTATTGTACAGTACTCATCCATGACATCAGAAAATATTTCTTTACTTTCACTATCAATTTCATCTGAAAATAAACAAAAAAAGAATTTCATTTCAAAAAATAAAATTAGAACATGTGATCAGCATATTAATTAGATAATAACGGACACTGTAAATTCTACTTCTTCCTAAAATAAATTTGATAAAATACAACCTTTTGTTTGTTTAAACGCGAGATTTTGTTGCTCAGTAACTTCATCATCACTAGACATTCCGTCAATATGTTTCGGTAATGTGGGAGCTAATTCTCTAGCTCTTCTTCGACGAGCTCTTCTTCCTTCTCTTTCTGTAGCTCGACGAATACGAGCTTCAACTTCTGGCCCTTTTCGTATAAGTTGTCCTCCTGTAATTAAAAAATGATTCGTACATAAATTATACTGATAATAATATAGTTCCATTTAAGTATTTTTATATATATTTTTATATTTTTTTCTACAAATATAAATAATCGTGTATAATTAATACTAAAATAACTGACTTGCAGCTGTTGTAATTTCTTCTGCTTGATCCCTTGTATCTTGTCGTCTTCTTTCCATTAGTTCAGTTGCACGTTCACTATAAAGATCTAACCAGCGCTGCTCCAATCCAACAACCAGCGGCAGCTAACAAAAAAGTTACATATTAACATTGACACATTGAATTAACTCAATGACTTTGGGAATTATTTTTGTTTCAGAAAATGTTCATATAAAATTTTAGTAATATTTTTATAAATTTAGTTTAAGTAATTTATAAAAGATAACATAATATATATTTTATACATACTAAATAATACATATTTTGTACAAAATAATATTTTTGTTTAACATTTGCTGGAACTTAATTTGTAATTCCACAGCCATTGGATATCTTTTGATTAAAAAGTTGAAAATAAATATTACGATTTACTTACCACATATATTAATATATCTTTTCAATTTTTATAAATACTTAAAAATAATTTTTACTACACGATAATTTTTTTATACAGAGAAGATACTGACCCCCGGCAATGCAAATGTACATTATATACACACATATATATGTGTATATATGTATATATATATATATATATATATGTGTGTGTGTGTGTGTGTGTTCTAATTTTTTTTCTAAAATTTTAAACTTTACTTTAATATGCATTTTTCTTTTTTTTTTTTAACTTTATGATATAAATACGATAAAATAACATAATAACTAAAGTATACTAATAAAATAATATAAAAGAAATAATAGAAAGGGAACTTCTAATTCAATAATAAATCTTTAAGAGCATATTCTGTTATACCTTCTAATATTTAAATACTTAAATATTTCTAGTATTTAAAATTTTTTGATAATGCATTTAGCAATGATTATTATAATATAATATTATCTAATAAATAATAAATGTATAAGTATTATATAAAATAAATTTAAAAAATATTTAAAAGAAAGCTGTAGTACATTTATTGTCGTTAACATATTTAGTAAGAAAAATGCATTATTTTCTAATATGGCTGAACAATTACACAGCCAAAAATTGCATGGAAAACCCCAGTGCACATAAAAAAACGTGACAGCGTATAAACCCACCTTCTCATCAAGACACTCTACCAAGTCAGTGACATACCCACGCAACTCTTGGTAATATCTGAAGCGCTGCGCAAGCTGCGGTGCACGAATTTCACCATCATCCAGTTCTTTCACAGTTTGTCCTAACTCTTGTTCTAAATGTTCCTGATCTAATTGATGACGTCGATGTACTTCTTTTAAACTGTCCAATCTACAAATTATATTTTTACTTCAATTTTACAGAAATAAAAAAAAACTATTTTTATATTTCAAAATTAAAAAAATTCTAAGATTATATTATATTTTAGATAATTTAGATAGTATTAATCCAGTTTTCATTACCTTGAACGCATTTTATTCACGACTTCTTGAGGAGTAATTGGTACCATTTTTGTAGGATCTGGGGGCTGAATTGCGGGAGGCGGTGGTGGAGCTGGCATCATCATCATTTCCAGAGATATTCCACTTCCCATCATTGAATTTACATTCATACCCATTGAATATTGTTGTTGTATCATGGAATCCTGTTGCGCTGCTGCAATCTAGATATTTTTATATATTATTTACTATAAATCTAATAATGTACATCAGAGAAATTTTTCATACAAATGTTACCTGTGCACCAGTCACACCTTTCCTAATCTGTTGAGCTTCCCATTCTTCTTCTTCGTTTTCATGTTCACTTTCATCATCAGAAACTAAAAAAAAACACAATGTATTTACATTTATTAAATAATAAATAATAAATCATTAATAAATAATAAATCAAAATCTAACGTTTTAATGGAACTTGTGAAGCAAGAAATGCTTCTCTCCTTTTTTCTTTATCACGTGCTTCAGTGTTAACAGTCATATCAATTCTGTCTTGTGAATCATCATCATCACTTCTATCATGATCTTCTTCTCTAATAAGTCTTGATTTACCTTTATCATCACTGGAAATTAACATATTAAACATTTTAAAATTTAATAGCAATTAATCAAATTTTGAAAATTTTATACTATACTAATTATGTCACAAAAAATATTACCTTTGTTCTTCTATAGGGATATAATCAGTTCCTAACTCTCTTGCTTTTTGTCTGCATTTTCTAGCTGCATGTATCATTGCAGCATCTGGTATACAACCACCTTGTAAATATAAAATAATATTCATTACAATATTTTCAAAACATTTCAGAAAATAAATATAAAAAATACAAAATAACAAGCTTTGACTATTATAGATATCAATTAAATATTACATACTTTCAAGAAGAATTTTCATTGTATCAGCTTTATCTGTATTTCTTCTAAATTTATGACTGCGTGGTTCATCTTCTTCTTCATCAGATGTATAATCATCTTTCCCAGCTGCTAATGCAGCTCGTCCATTTAGAATTAAAGGTCCTGCATTTTTTATTTTAACCTAGTGATAAAAATTTTTAACTGAATGAAACAAAACAATTAATTAATTAATAGAAGTATGGCTAATATTAGATTGTATTGAAATATTAGAAAATATTTTTGTATTTAGAAAAGTGAAAATATTAATAAAATGTAATATTACAATCTTTTTGTAAGGAAATTTAATTAATTTTGTAACTACCTGTATGTATGTATTTAGTGTATGGACTTATCTGCATTGCATAATATATATCCATTATATCAATAGAATAATATAAAATATGTTAAAACACGTTTACATTTTAAAACTACATGGTTTATGAAAGAAAAATTCTATCAAAGATATATTTGCACATATTGATAATCTTTGTTATACTTTCAATGGATGTTAAATATAAAATATAATAATGAAATAAATTTCGATTTAAAAATGACAAATGTTTGAACCCTGAGAAATTCTAATAATAATAAACATCATAGAAATAGCTTACTACTAGATCATCTGTCTTTATTTCTAATTCTTTTTCCAGTTTAACAGACATATTTGGTTGTTCAGAGTCCACTTGCATTTTCTCTTCACCTTTCTTTTTTTTCCTTTCGTAATCTAGTTGTTTCATTAATTTTTTGCTCCTAGATGATTTCTTCACTTTAAAGACCTCTCCATCGTCCGCTGTGGAATAATAAATTTTTAGTTTTTTATTATAATAAGTATACTAAATATATTTCGTGAATAAAAATATTTATATTAACTAAAATGTTATTTAACATTATTTAAAAAGTCTATGTATCAAAAATTTAAGTATGTTAATTAATTTTTTCCATTTCATTATGATCTTAATATTAAATATAACGAAATTCGTAATTTTTATGTGGTATACGATTTAACTAAAACCATTATAAACAATATATTTTTATTTTATAATAAATGTGCATCTGCATAAATACGTGTAAGTGCACAAATAATCCTGAAAAAATACCTTCTTCCAGCTCCTCTCCAAAACTAAGGAGCGTCTGCTTTGGCTTATCTTTCTTCTTTGCTTTCGACTTTACAGGCTGGGTATCTTCTACTTCCATTCTATTTTCATTATCCTCATCATCGTCGTTGAACGGTCGACGGCGGATATTTCTTTTCGGTTTATTAAATAATGACATTGTCCTTAACATCAATCAGTCTGTTTAAACTATTCACACATATATACTATCCTTAGGTTAACTACTTAAGTTACTAATGGTAAAAAAAAAATAATTCAAAATTCATAGTATATCAGCTAATATGACAAAATATTTTGGAAAGTGTTCATTTACAACTTCTTATAACGTTAACTAAACTCGTAGATATGCAACATTAATCAAAAAATGCGACACCTTCATGAAATTGTAATATGGATTATCCACTGAATAAGAAACCTTGTAGTTGTAGAATCGGTTCGAAGAAAAGCTCTCAAACTTCATACACATGAATTTGATGCATTTCCTTGTTTGGCTTACTGATTGGTTTGTTGTTTATTTTTGCATTTGCGCGTGTGCGTCTAGTTTTTAAATTAAATATTCATTTTTCTCGTTAATCACTTTTACAATGATAAATTTTATTTGTTTCTATATTAAACTGAATGTTTTATATTAAATATTATAACATTATTATAACATTGTAGTGCAATCTGAAATAAGCGTTATAACATTATTATAACATTATAGTGCAATCTAAAAAAAATACTATAAATGTTATCAGTGCAGACAACACTTACTAAAATTTTAAAATGCACTAGAAACAGTCACAGCTATAGAAACAATGTGTGTTAATTAAATTGTGTAAATTAAACTCTGAAAACTGATTATTTTAAGTTAAACATAAATTATTTAACATGTTACTAATATAATATAGGTATTTATTAAATTATTTCTGTATTAATATTATAAATTTTATTAATATTTCAATGCTTGTAATTTAAATTACAAATAACGTAGCAAATATGAAAAATCATGCTTGTGTAATTACTCGTGGTCATCATACTGATATTGCTTTGAAGATTTATAGGTAATAAAGTAAAGAATATATTAATTTCTATTGTCATAATTTATATTTATTCAAGATAAGAATCATAGATTCAAATTATTTAAGAATCCTTTTTTAAGAATTCCTAACTAGTTTAAAATATTTGTGTTGATATTTGTTTATAGTAATCGCACATTATTAATCATAACACATTTTAAAAAATTTGGATCACTGATTGCGATAAGCCGTGGATCTTTGTTCAATCAATACAATAATAGTATATATTCTGCTAAGTAAGTAATATTACCATCGATAATATATCTATAGTTTTAAATTATGACATAAATAATGACATTGATTTTAGAGTATTGTTTGGGAAAGATGATGTTGAAGTTGTGGCAGCTGCCCGCTATATAGCAGAACAAATTAATGTAGATAAACCATTATTAATTTCAATATCTTTAAAAGATTATGAACCAGACACTTTAAAAGCTATAATTGCAGCTATAAATGATATGAAAGCATGATGTTATAATGTTATAAAATAATAAAGCAAATATGAGTTTAATATTTGGTCAATTAGTTATTGGACCACCTGGAAGTGGAAAAACTACATATTGTCATGCTATGACTAAATTTTTAGAAAAACTTGGAAGAAAAGTAGCTGTTATTAATATTGGTAAAAATTAATATTTCAATGATTAATTGCAACTGAAACTTTACATTTGTGTATCAAAATAAATATATTATTGTTTCGTGATTGTTATATTATTTGCAGATCCTGCAAATGAAAACATGGAATATACACCAGCAGTAGATATATCTGAATTAATTAAACATGAGGAGGTAATGTCACATTATGGACTTGGTCCAAATGGAGCATTAGTGTATTGTATGGAGTTTCTAGAAGCTAATGTAAAATGGTTAATTACAAAAGTTTTAAATTTGAAGGATCATTATCTTATATTTGATTGTCCAGGGCAGGTATATGTTTATATATTTATATAAATATTGCACTATGAAATCATATCTTTTATTTAATATTATTTTAGTTTTATCATTTATTAACAGGTTGAGTTATATACACATCACAATTCAATTAGTATAATTGCTGAAAAATTGGGACAAAATTTAGTAAGATTATGCAGTGTGCATCTTGTTGACTCTCATCATTGCAGTGATGCCGGTAATCTGTATATATAATATATTATAATCCTATGAAGAAACTTTTGTATTAAAAAATATTATTATGTAACCTTTTTTGATTATAGGCAAATACTTATCTTCTCTAATTCTTTGCACAACAACTATGTTAAAATTGGGTTTACCTCACATTAATGTGATGACTAAATTTGATGAAATGAAAAAATTTAGTCACTGCCTAGATTTTAATATAGATTTTTATACAGAAGTGTTGGATTTGAACTATTTACTAGATAAATTGGATGAAGACCCATTTACATCAAAGTAAAATTTTTTACTGAGTTTTGTTATTCTTTAATAAGATTTCTGTAATTCAAAATATAAAATTTTGAATATTTTATATTTACAGATATAAAAAACTAAATGCAAGTTTTGTGTCAATGATACAAGATTATAGTCTTGTTAGTTTTATACCATTAGATATTTCAAATCAAGCATTGTTATTGCAAGTAAAAAATGCAGTGGATAAAGCTAATGGTTATATTTTTGGTGGAAATGAACCTCAAGATGTTCAAACTTTACTTGCTTGTGCTGTAGGAGCAATGAGTGAAACTGAAAAAACGTCAACAATAGATGCATATTTTTAAAGAATTTATTTTATAAAAAAAATCATTTAATTAAGTTCTTCTCTTTTCTATATTCAGATTCCTTGATATATTAATAATAGTCTAATGTATCTATTTAACAAAATATATTACATTAATGAACATAGTTTCACTAATTTATTATCATTTTGACTAGTCCATTTGGCTAACAAATATTTGTGCTAAGTCATCATAATCATATACTCTTTTCAAAAATGTATCTGTTAATTTTAATCCCGAAATTGTCTAAAATACATATAGTAATATTGAATATATATAGGAACAATACTAAATACTTAAAATATTTCTATAAAAATACTCACCACAATACCACTACGTAACGCAATTAAACATAAAGGAATATCTTTCGAAACACCAGGTTTTAATGTTCCTATCATTGTATTAGATATTCCACACCATGCTATAGAATTACTTGATTCCAGACTTAACATTAAATCCATGCTCCTTTCTCTAATGTTAACGGAATAAAAATTTCAATTAGAATATTGATTACAAATTAGAACTATTTTTCTTATATGTGTAGGTAATATAAATTCTTACGACGTATTTATTATATGACAATTAAAATTCATCGATTGTTCAAGATAAACTGTAAGAGGAATATTTTTCATAGTAACTCGTATATCGCCATATTCCGGTGCCTAAAATTAAGTAAACAATTACAAATATAATACAAATTACGAACGAAATAGATTACAAACCATTCTTTGTAATTGACTTGTTTGTAATCTTCCCCTTTCTCCCAAATTACTTCTCCAAACAATATCTAACTTTCCAATGTTTGTTGCATTATGCATCATTTTTGGATCTTTCAATAAACTTAACTGTGGTTTTAAACAATATAAATATTGTCTACTGCAATCAGTGTCTAATATATTAACTGATCCATAAATAGATTCACCTTTTTCATTTGTATTTAATGTTGATACTAAAGGTATGAAAATGATATTGTACGAATTCAAATTTATAACAATATAGGATAAACATTTCAAGTAAACTCACCACTAAATAAATGAGATGATTCAAGTGAAACTTTTTCTAAACAAATTGGTCCAGCTGTAAGATTCTGTATTTGTGCTTCCAGATAAACTTCATCTGACTTCAAAAAAATTATAGAAATTATAATAATTAATTAAATATTGCTTACAAAAAGTATATTATAGGCTTACCTCTGCATTGTAAAATTTTGTTTTAACATCTAATGGTTTTATTACTTGAAATTTAAAATATTTTCTAAATGATTGTGGAGTACTACCTAAATTCACCAGAGTATAAGTTACTTCACACACTAATCTGGAAGATATACATTAATTATTTCTAAATACTTATTGCAATTTTAGTGGCTATGTCTTCTTACATATGGGTGCCTATTTCTTTCACTTCATGATGTATGACATCATCAACTGTATTATCTGGTGCTAAATCTTTCATTTCTCTATTACTACCACAAAGTGATAGCATCTGAGTACTTGTTTGTAAGTCTGCCTATAACATGAAATATACTATTGTTTATAAGTTTTATACAAAATGTTATATACATGTTTATGGAAACTAATTAACGTATTTTTACAATTAACTTACTTTAACAGTAACATTCTTTACTAACTGATTACTACCATTATGTACACAAAGATAACTTGAAAATATTTCTCCCAAATAAATATTCCTGAAAATATAATTTTAATATTAAGTTTCTTTCTGTATTTTGTAATTGTATTTAAGTAAAATAAATATGTACATGTAATTGTTACTATATAATTTATATTTGTATTTAAGTAAAATAAATATGTACATGTAATTGTTACTATATAATTTATATATAAGGTATAAATAGTTGACTATAAATTATAAGTTAAATATAAATCTAAATTTTAATATATATTCATATGTGTACCCAAAACTTTGTGGTAATACCATAAACTGTCCTACTGCAAGAGTTTCCATTCCTTGCAAAGCAGTACAATCATTTTTAAGCTCATTATTTAAAGTATTACCAGGAAGATCTGTTGAATCACAAGTAACAACTATTGGACTTGCAAGCATAGGCCTCGTTAATCTCATCACTAAAAACAGTATAAAATAAAGGATTGGTATTATCTTAATTAATATCTTAGTTAATATTAAAATAAATATGTTCTATCTTCTTTTAATTTAAAGTAACAAAATTATTCTTATTACCTTTTAATTCTAACGGATGTTCACTTTTTGGTTTAGTTTCCATTTAGACTATGAAAGATAAGTAGCAAAGGAGTTTAAAAAAATAAATTCTTATTAATGTCAAATGAGAACAAAGCTGTCATGGAATGTTACTTAGAAAATATAACCTATATAACATACATAACACTCGATTCGATTCGATTTGCCAAATCGATAGTTTGACAAAAAGTAGATTATTCTCAAAAATAATTTAACAACTATTTAACAAGCATTTTGTTAATTTTCTTAGTCTCTTTTTTGCAAATTTAAAAATAATCATAAGTATTATAAATGTAGAAATTTGAGAGAAACATGAGAGGGAAACGGTACGATACAATACTCTCAATTACACAGATTGTTTGTAATAACAAATATATGTAATAAAAATTAATAGAATCTATATCGTTCAACAAGATATTTAAATATCAAATATCGTGTATTTAATGCTATAACAAAGAATGTTATAAGCATGTATAATATTGAAACAGATAAGATTGAAAATTTTATAATACACAACATAAACTTAACAAGAGGGCGTACATGATGCATCTCCTATAATATAACAAACGTATCATAACACGTTTGTAATTCAAAGATTAAATGAATGTTGATTTATTTTCAATTATTTGATTAAATTATAAAAATACGTATATTTTTTCAGTTTCTTTCTGTTTTGTAGATTAGAAATAAAACAATTGTATCGTTTGATAGTACAATAATAACGACTTCATGATAATTACTAGCAAAACTTTTGTTACAAAATGTGTTTACAAACATTGTGTGAGCATGATATTTTCAATTTATTCGTGACTTTATTTAATTATAATATTTAATAAAATGAGGAATGGCTGAATTACATATAATTGGTCGAATTTCGTCGGCAAAAGATTTTAAACAACCACGACTTTTATGCAAGTGGAGTTTTCATGCTGGTAATAGAATTTTTATTGTATAAAATGTTTATTATTATTTACTACATAAAATTCTACTTTCTTTATAGGTAGTGGATGGAAAATTTTAGATGGTTGCGAAGAAGGACAAACTCAAGAAAGTTGCGATTTATATACCAATGAACCAGTTTGGGATCATCCCATAGATTTATACTATACAACACAAACTCTTCAAAATTCACCAAAGCTTTTGTTGCAAATATTTCATAGGGATGCACATGGAAGAATATTATTTGGATCTTATGGTGTCTGTAATATCCCTTTGTCTCCTGGATTACATTTTATAAAGTGTCATACGTGGAAACCAATTGGTAAATTAAATATTTTCCAAGAGAATTTTATTGCAATTTTACGTACATATTTTACATATATTTTATCTTTGATATATAGGTAATTGGAAAGATAGATTAAGAGATAAGTTTTTAGGAATAACTTTACAATTGAAATCACCAAGTGTTTTAGTTAATTCCTTGGATAGATTTGAGTTACTTACAGAAAGTATGGGTACAGTTAAAATTGAATTGCATATACTCGCACGAAATTTTGAAAAATATGGATGTCATATGTGAATACACATTATTGGATTATTAAAAAACATAGAGTAGGAATACTCATCAATTAACACATCTTGACGTGTGAAATATATAGAAACATAATCACTATGTTTTTAATAAAATTTATATTAATATTTTTATATCTCATATCAAATGATTTTATATCTCATGTCAAATCAATATATGCAAAGAAAGTTGAAGAAACATATACATGTGTAAATGAAACAGAATGTGTATATATTTTAGAAGAAACTTCAAGCACTACTGTGGAAAATATTTATAACACAACTAATAGTATTATTAGTAGTTCTACATATCCATCACAAACTCCAAAATTTCAATTAGTACCAACTACACAAGTGCCTCATAAAATTAAGTTTAGTAATGAAGCAAGAAACCAAAGTGTATACAAAATAGATTCTGATATATGTGAATGCGATTTAACAGTAAATTTTTATTTCTTAATATCTGATATTTAATATTAAATGCATAATGTTTTTAATTAATTAAAAATTATTTATTTATATAATAGGTATCGTCTTGTGACATTAATTGCTGTTGTGATAAAAATTGTAACAGCTTTCATTTAACTGTGTTTTCATATTGTGAAAGTCATCAACCAGAATTATTTGATAAACGTTATTGTTATAATAGAAATTTTATACAACGAAATAATACTCCATTTATACTTGAAAAATTGGCAAACAATCTTTTTTGCATTTTATATGATAATCTTCCACCTACTTATGATATGAACTATGAACTGGTAAGATTAAAATGTATTATGAATGTTAAACTACATTTTATTGTGAAACTTTTTATTTTATTCAATTTCATACAGGATATAAAAACTGCAGAAGATTTAAGAAAAGTAATAAATTCAAATAGACCAACATGGAAATGGACAGATCAAATATATATACCTGAATATAATACTTTTAGTCCTTATCAAGATGGTGATGTTATGTGGATAATATATAACAATTATATTCAACCTTTTGGTATATACAATTACATACAATATTATTTTTACCGATATGAAAATTGTTTTTAACTAATATTTTTTTATGAATATTTTTTTAAAATTTAGAAATACTACAATCTGGATTTACTGCATTGTGTTCTTTTAAGAAAACTTTAAAATATCTTCGTAATTGGAAAGATCAGTGTTTGCAAACTGAATTAATTAACACAAATAAGTTCCTATTTCCTACAGCATTTAATAATTTTACAATTATACCATCTCCTCATTTATTAAATGAAACTTATATTTTAGTATCAGATCAGGTATATAAAAAACAGTAACATTTCTTAAAAAGTTGTATATCAAATTTTTAAAAAATAATAACACTAAAATTTATAATTTGCAGGTGTGTCCCAAAAATGTATGTTTAACTTTAACTAATTATTATTGTAAAAATTATTGGAAAACTTGTAGCAATAATACTTTATTGGGATCATGTTCTAATGGAAAGTGTTACAACATTGTAACAGGTGTAAAATATTTAATTATTCACAATGGTTCTATGGGAATTAATCATGTTGATGTGTACTTTAACATAGGTAATGTTTCTCAACATTTTTACCAACAATTTCAAGTAATTTATGAGTGGGTAGAATTGGATAAAGAAAAAAGTTTCTCTTTAAGTGGTAATCCTGGCTATATTATTGGAAAACCATTAATTATTGGCACTTTAAAAGTAAATAAAAGTAATAATATAGAGACTAAATATATCAATTTTAATAGAACTAGTAGTTTTTTGACATTACCTATAGCTACAAAATCTGGTGAATGTAATAAGATCGATAGATATACTCTTGCTTTTGGGGAAGATATTAAGTTAAAGTGTTCTATATTTTTACACACTAATAATTTCGGTACAGTACCTTGTATAGAATTACAAAATCTAACTATGCGTTTTTTAATGCAAGATACTTTATTTAACATTACACAAACAGACCAATACAATATTTATGTTGCTAAGTCAGGTAATTTTTCCAGTAATGATAGTACTGATTGGGCACAAATTTTATTGGATAGAATACCACAAAATGTTATAGTAGGACAGTTTGTTAATGGTCGTTTATATTGTTCAGGACTAATAACATCTATACATTTGAATATTTTATATTCTGCTTTAACAAAACCCGAAACATTAAATAATCATATTATAATAGGAGTCGGTATTACATTTTCTGCAGAATCCAATATATCTTGGTCAAAATGTTTATATGAAAACTGTTCAGATATACTTAAAGTAGATGTCATAAGTTACGTTACATTTCATGATATATCAAAGCCGTCCAAGTATTATTTTGCAGGAGGACCTAACTTGGATATAACTTTGCCATATGACTTTTTTTATCCTTTTTTAAGTAGTTCAATCTGTGTTAAGTCAAATAACTTTTTAATTAGTATAATATGGGGTATGATTTTGTATAATTTATTTTATTGATCTCAATGATTAAAGTACATACTTTATCCTTGTACTTAACATACATATTTATTTAATATAATATTAAGTGTGACTTTGTACAATTTACTGATCTCAATGATTATCCCAATTTGTTGTTAAAATATTATTTTATTAAAATACTTAAGACACATATTACAATATAAATTAAGAGATAAGATAAAAGTGTAGATAAAGGAATAAGAAGTCTCACAAGATATGTAAAATTGCTAATTTATAATATATTTAATTTATTTCACTCGTGAAATAATGTGTGTTTAAAATAAATAAATAGGTGCCTTATAATAGCTCGTTTTATTTTCTTTATAATAAACTGTATATTTAAATTAATTTTATTAATTAATTTACACGTTACAATAAAATATATATTAAATTTAATTTTATTTAACATGTTAATTTAGAAACTTATAATTCTGAATTAAAACTCTGTTTTGTATTTAAATATACTAAATCGTTAAATAAGTTCAGCGAATCGCTCGTAGATGGTGATAGATTACACTAAATTTAAATTTCACGCGGGTTTTCTTTTATTTCTCGAAAACTAACCATTTCCGTTTTTTAAGAAGAAAAGTTTTTGAGTGGCATTATCACACGAGATGAAAAATGGATATATTATAACAAACAATATTGTTTGGATGTAAATACATTTTATTATATACTATTGAAGTTTAATAAAACAATCACAGAATACCATATCAAGTGAGGAATACGAAATTAAAGAAGAAATGTTTCTTAGTAATGTCAGCAATTAAAAGTAATTTTGTGGTATGATAAATTACAGGCTGTTATTATTATAAAGATCAGAATACTTTCAGATAATAATCTATTTTGATTGATACGTAAAACAATTTGAAAGTGCATTACTCCCTTTTAAAAATTGTGACATGATGAGAAATT
Source organism: Frieseomelitta varia (assembly GCF_011392965.1). Classification (NCBI taxonomy): domain Eukaryota; kingdom Metazoa; phylum Arthropoda; class Insecta; order Hymenoptera; family Apidae; genus Frieseomelitta; species Frieseomelitta varia. The sequence goes on from NW_025110579.1 coordinate 567,827, forward strand.
ATTGATAAGTTGTTTGTGTTCAAGAAGTTAACATTTTTCCATTGTGAAAATAAAAAAAGAGGTAATAGAAACTAAGAGATCATTTGAGTTATGAAAAAATATTGCAAATGTAATATTTTAATAAATAACATTTGGTAAGAAATCTACAACGCTTGGTTAACGACTTAATAACATTTATTTATTAGCAGAAATGTAATATTATTATGGTTTTGTAATATTTTAGAATAATATTAAATGATTGGTGCAAAATTGTGTTGCATTTCAAAAGAATCATAATATGGAGAAAAATTCACTAATATAACGTTGACCAATGAAAGTCGTCTGTTTAAATCGTTCACCAATCGGAAGTTGCTCAGTTTTCTCTTTGAAATCTTGCCACTATAAACTTGGTACGAACTCCTGTAGCTGTCGTGATGCACTATGGGACGTTGGGTTGTGCTTCGCTCCAATACAAGATGGCTGACACTTGTTAGTAGTGTATTTTCATTTTATCGAATGTACATTTTATAAAAAAATCAGTGCCTTCGTACTCACGTATGGTGCGTGTATGTTTGTACAAGTAGTATAGAAGTGGTCTTCTTTTTTTTACCACGTAATTTTCTTATCATGTATTATCAGGAGACATCAAAATGTGCCGTGAAAGTGCTAGGGGCAGAATAATTATCCGTCACCAGCCATATTCATATGTGTTCTTTTGTTATGACAATTGTGATATAATTCTTCTGGAATATAGTGCCAAGGTGAAGTGATATCTCGCTTTGTTGCGCTTTTACTCTGTCACTAGTGTTTCGTACAAGATTCGTTCCGCTACGAAATAGATTAAATGAAAGGTATGTATGTATTTACTCTATCTTCGTATGCCTATTCACGAGGCACTCTTGAAACTCTATATCCGTGTATTTTCTCTTTTTTCGATTGTCTTTTTCTTTTCCTCGTGCTTGTAAAGCATGAGAGTCGACTGACCTATTAACCTGTTGTATCAATTAATGTGATGTCATGTATGGTTTCTTAATTTTTCGCTGACATATTCTTTCAATTTTAATTACTGTCATTGTTTCACAGATTCTCAGAATCGAACAATTTCTAACAATCTCTAACGGGCTTCGACAATAAGTTGTAATGAGTGATTAAAGTAAACTCTTGGTTTTTAATATCGGTTTAATGTAATTCTTATCCAGATAAATTCAATTGTTTATGATACTTCAGCGCAAAAAATCTTGTGGTGTCGAGAATAAGCAAACTAAACATGGCAGTAACATTGATAATAAAATTCATAATATATTAGAAAAAAAATACTTTGGTTTAATTTCATTTTTCATAAAACTTCGTTTATTTTACTTTCAACATAATTTTTAAAAGGAGTGAACGCGAAAAAAATTTTTAAACAGTCTTGTAATGATCTATTTTAATTTTAATATTTCATTCATAATATATAGAACGGTATGTTAATATTAAATATTCATGAGATCTTAAAAAATAAAATATTATCAAATTTCTCTAAATATAATAAAAATAATAAAATTTATTATAAATTAGATATCTATTTTATCTATATTTATCAATTATTCGTTGCGAAGAAAGTTGTGTAAGAAATTAATAATCTTGTTATCATTTTAGGTGTATTAAATTTGATCAAAATATTATCAATGCACATGATTCATTCAAAATTTGTCATGAAAGGATTCAACTCACGTCTGGCACAAAATATAAATCACCAATGTGATCCTGAAGTTACCACTGAGATACTACACCAATCTTGCAACAAATTGATATTTCAAAAATTTGGAATAAGAAGTTAAAAATTTTACACTGAATGCTTCTATAAGGTATAAAACGTAAAATAGCTGGTAGCTTTAAACAAAGTAAATTATTTCACTTGTTTCATAGTCATTATTTCACTGTTTCATAGAAACACTTCATCTCATTTATGAAATTAACAAATTATTTTTAACATTTCTGTTGAGAAACATATTTAATTTACAAGGTTTTTACTCCTTGATTTTTATCTTTCGTAGTAATTTTAATCACATGGTGATTTTATAGTGATTTTTTACATAACAAATATATATGTACATGTAATTATTGCAAAAAAAAGTAATTTTCGTTTTTCACGTTATCACAAAAATAACTTATTACAATTATTTTGAAATATTATTTTTTAAATTTATATTCTAAATTAACGAACAAATGAAATTACTTAAAATATCATAAATTTCATTAAATATTTAGAAAAATTTGTAAGCAAAGAAATAAAATCATATTGAAATTTTCTTGCATAGAGTGCATTAACTTCTTCGAACTTCATGCTATATTATAGTATATCATTTATGCAGAATTAATTATCATTTAATTTTCAGTAACTTTTTACCGTTTCATATTTGCACGTTTATAGAAAACCTTCTTTCTTCATTTTAGTTAAATATACTTCAAATATTTTACATTGAATGCCGTTCGTTCATTGATAAAGATCGATATCGTGGAATAAAAATGAAAGATAAAAGACTTCTTCTCAGATTTTCTTACTTTTAACACGCTAATAATATCTATGCTAGAAATTAATTGCAAATATTTTTGTCGCATTAATCGTTAAAAAAATTTAATTTTATAAAAGTTCTGCTTCGTTAATAAAGAAGCAATTATTATTCCAACATTTACGTTCTGTTGAATCAACTTCAGTAGAAGATAATGATAATTGATGTAAAATGGAGCATAACATGAAAATTTATGTTTAACCGTCTTATTAATGAGAACTGATAAATGAATAAATCTTTGAGAAGAATGGTATATACGGTACCACCAAGTGAATTATTTGTTTGTTAGAAGTTAATTAGTTACATGCATTTCCTGTCGAAAGAAACGAAATGATTCCTGCGTACAGAAATTGACAGTATTGTACATAATTTTATTTTGTTTGTGTTTACTGGATAGATTTCAGTGGAATGTGTTCTTAAAATATTTCAGTTAGATAAGGGTTAAATATGCATCTAGTAGGCCAGTCTTGTGCTATTTTAAGAATAATAAGTATAGAACTGAATATCTGTTGATGTGATTATCGATTTTCTATAGAAAAATAGATCAACATTTTATTGAAAAAGGAAAGAGAATATAAATACATCAAATATTGCATGTTAGAGTTTCCAATGTAAGAATATGTGACGTAATAAATGTCTTTAATATAAAGGTTCTCCTTTGAAGATGTGTACAAAACAAATCATTAACCCTTTCTAATTATCTATCGTTTCATATCAATGTTCCGATAAATTTTTACAGTTATACCTAAAGTAAGTTTGAATAAAACATTTGTTTTTTATTTAATCAAATTTCATATATTATCTTTTACGATACTTTTATATATCATAAATATTATAATATAGAAATAGATTATTCTTTATTCTTTCTTATTTAAGTAAAGTAAACATAAAAGATACTTTCTTATAAAAATTTATTGAGCACGTTAATTATTTCTAAAAAGTATTTTAGTATTAAAGAATTAATTGTGATTCAATCTTTTGATTTCATATTGTTCCATTAACAAGATTTTTTAAAAAGTATCATTTAATTTAGGTTTTATTATATAACAATTAATTGAAAATCATACAGCAGTGAATTTCCAGGAAATTAATGGATTATGCGACAATAAATAATAATTAAATATGAACATCATATAAAATATATATGATTATAAGCTTGTGAATGTACGATGCAACGACAGATACAATCCCGTTGATAAGGGGACATGATTATTTATTAGCTTCGTGCGCGGTGAATGATCAAATATCCTGCATTCGTTAAGAAGCAATTATTCTTCAAAACATAACAGTTGTTTTAATAGAGATATGCATCCTTTTGTAAATCATGATCTGATAACTAAATCATATTTATTTGTCACTGTATTTCGAATGATTTTACAGATTTTATTCGACTTGTTTGTAAATCAGTAAGATTCACAAAATTTAATATTATCATATATTTTATCGCCTTGGCATTGAGGTAATATTGCAAGTGAAATAAGATTAAAAGATCATGATCCAACGATTATATAACATCAACAGAAAGAATAAAGTTCAAAGAGTAGATTATCCAACACTGGTTGAATTTTCTAAAATTCATTTCTGTACAATATGTTCCTTTATGTTATCTTCTATTATTTTCGATAATAATGGAATAACAATTATTGTTATTATTTGTTAATATTTTAATTTCATTCATAGAATATTAGTTATAATATATTCACACAGTATTTTCATCATATCATCACTATTATCTAGTCTTTAAATTATTCAAAAAACCTTTTATTATACTTGTAAAATTAATACCCATTAATACCCAAACATTGGTAGTTTTCTAATGGATCAATAAGTCATATTTTCGTAACTTATTCCATATTTTGTTCTATAAAACCCAGCTCTATAATATTACATTGCTTAATTCAAAATTCCACCTTTATAATATTACGTACATATGTGGCTGGACTGCATACGTTTCATCTCTTATTATTAACTAGATATCTTCTTCCATAAAATACTTTTTACAGTTCATATAATAGGTCAAAAAAAAAAAGAACAGTAATATCTTTTACTAAAATGTAGTGAACTTTCAAGAGGTTGAAAAACACGATAAAACTTGTATTCCTATCTCCGTCGTTGTTTAAAAGAGTCTACGAAATCGATGTTTCCCGTTAGCTATATTTTCTCCCTACTTCTTCGCGCAGAAGCTTTATTTTTCTCGTGGTAACTGTTCGAATGAAAGGAAGAAAGATGACAAAAAAAAAAAAAAAAATAATGATTTATCAATCGATGATTTGAGATTGCTTATGTTGCTAATGTTATTTCGTTTTGGTTGCAGGTGATACAGTCGTGCTGCAGCCGGGGCAGAGGTGAGGGGAGGCCAGGCGGAGATCGAAGAAGGGATGAATGGAACGGCGGCGTTGCGACGCAGCGTCGGGGGTGGCGGAGGCGCCGCCGGGGGTGGAACCGTGGAACCAGCACCCGTTGCCACCCTCGTCGTCTACAAGGATGATGCCGGATACGGGATGAAAGTCTCCGGTGATAATCCTGTCTACGTTCAATCTGTGAAAGAAGGTGTGTTACCATGTTATCGAGGTTTTAATATTCGTATACAGTTGGTTATTTTTATATCTTTTAACAAGAAAGTTTAAAGATATGACAAGTTTGAGACGTGATAATACAATAATTTACGGATATGATATTACATTGGTTAAGATAGACTCGGTGACTTGATTTGCGGTATATATATGTATTTTTTTGATAACATATTGGATATTTTTAGTGAATATTTTGAACATTTATATAAGATATGGACCAATTATTATAGTATGTTGAGTTAATATTATTTATTCAAATTCTAGTCAAATACTATTTTGATTTTTATATTCAATGTATGCTATTAATTTTTACTCGTATTGTTTCGTTTATGGTTGTTTTTCCTATGTTCCAAAAATTTTTATTATAAGAAGTGATTGTTATTTCAAACAACGTATTATCATTTTTTTTTAAAACTGTATTTGTTTAATTGTAGCGATAACCTCGCACAATACTAATGTTACAAGTTATTAGTGTGTTAATAGTACAAGTACTACTACTACTTAGTATGATACTAATTGTCCTGAGTAATATAAAGTGATGACATTTCATCGCGTTATATTCAAATATTTAATATGTTAAAATGAATTATATTTTAATAGGTCGTAAAATTTAGGCTATATTTAAACTGATGTTGTAGTCTATTTTTATGATAAAAATTTTGTTTTTCACTTTGAATTTTTTTAAGAATAAAAATTTTATGTAGATTTTTATACAAAAGAATGATAACGTATATTTTAATGTTTGTTTCATACGATCGAATATTTGTTTCTAATGCACAAAGTTTATTTACTAAATTATATTTTTGAAATAAAACTTTTGTTAAATATTTTTAAATCTTAGATAATGAAAAAAGAAAACAAAATAAGTAATTTTATTTTCGGCAATGATCTCAAACTATTGGCATATTTCCTTAATATCTGAATATTTCATAGAAAAAAATTTTTAAATCTAATGATTTATTGTAGGTGGTGCAGCTGCGAGAGCTGGTCTTCACGCGGGCGATAAAATTATCAAGGTGAGTCTATTTCAAATTTGTTATTGCAAATATGTTATTGCAAAGTAATACTAACTAAGGTATTCCCTGGGAAATTATCGATCGAATGTGAATTGTAAATCGTAATAACTATGTTTAAAAATTTAAAAGATCAATACGTTGTATGAGTAGAATTAGTTACGTTTATAAAACGATATATTTTCACTTTTTATAACCATGATTGGTATTTCCAGGTTAACGGCGTGAATGTAATGCAGTCCACGCATACGGATGTTGTACAGCTCATAAAGTGTAAGTTTACATACTTTCTTTCTTTTCTACGACCTCTTTTTTATTCTTTTCTCTTTTATTTCCAAGACATAGATACGTTATTTGGCAACGAAACGGAATAAATGTTCTTCTACAAAGAGACCATCGTAGAATGAGACATTTATGTAAATGTTAAAACGTTTAAAACAATCCTTTCTTTTATTAATAGAGATGAGTGTTAGTTTCAGAGATTAAAAATATTTTAGTGAATGATATTCCATTTTTTTTTAATTTTTATTATATAAGATAATGTTTTTTTAATAATTTTCTGTTCTAATTTTCCATGATAAATATACTCACGAATACAAGAGGGATGCACATTTTTTCTCCATGATAGGATTTTCCCGTCGATTGAGCATTTTTACGTAGTCTACCTAGCTAACTTGCAACATGAACACACATAGGGTGGTTCATACTTTGTAAGGTATTCTTATGTGTCGTTGATAATCACAGGGGATACGTGTAATCCAATCTAGCTTACTATAGGGCATTAACCCGTATTTTATAAAAGTGGATAAAGTAGATATTACATTTTAAGAGAATTACCTTCGAAGTAGTAAATTAATGATGAAGAATAAATTTTTTTTAAATAGTAATTATATTTAAAAAATTAATTAGAATATCAGTTAGAATTAGAATATCATTTTTACTAAATGTACAATTTTTTTTTCTTTTCTGAAAAAGTAAATAATAGATCTATATTTAACATTTCAGATAAATTATCCTTTAAACAAAATTAAACAATAATTTCATTTCATTTAATTACATTACAGCTCATTTATTCTAACTCTGACAAAATTCTCATCAAGTAAAAGCAGGTAAAAGCTTCTTGTTTTGCTACAGTCAAACTGATGCTTGACAAAAATCTGTCGGACTATATTCCATGTTTGGAAAGCTTTTATTGAAAGTGAATCTGTAAAGCTTATCGGACAATGTAATTTAATTTAGAGCTATCACGAATGTTACATAAAAAAAAAAAAGAAAAAAAACGCACAGACTTGCGAAAGAAAGTTTATTCTATTTATTCTAATTAAGGATACTCGACGTTTGAATAAGCGAGATTTCATCGAGCAACCTGTCTCCTTTTCTATAACTTACACCATTTACCTAGAGAAACATATCAAATGACTCATGATCGACGTTTATACATCATAAAAAACCGGAAAGGAAAAAAGAGTTAAAATAGTTTGTCGTATCTGTGAAAAGAGACATTTATAAAGATTGCGAATGATTGTTGGTGACTTTATGTTGAACACACCAACATTAACGAAGCTTCTGTGGCGACGATCCCAGTGATGTAAGCATGTGAGTTTATAGCGGTGACCGTTCATAGAGTCTGTCTTTCTCCTTCTAACAGCTCAGGTACGACATAATGATTGTAAATGCATTTTTTCCATCGTGGTGCTGTAATTCCACAAAATTCTGTTACGTTTCAGGCGTAACACGTGAACGAAACGAGATGAATTGTTTTAGCTTGTGTTAGTCTCTTATTTTGTCACGTTGCAATTAATTTCTAATAGAAGCAAAATGATGAATATCTTTATTTGAGAAGCAAATAATTTTTGTTTGCTAATCAATAATTTAAAAGTAAAATAACTAATTAAAGAGTTGTGCATAATATATGAAAGACTTGGAAACTAGATGTGAAGTGTTATATAATTCAACATTTAAAATATGAGACAGCTTTGATTATCTAAATTTAATAACTTTTCAAAGTACGTTAATTGTCCTACTTGAGCATTTCGTAAGGCAGCAACTTTTACACGTATTCAGATTTCACTAGACTCATGAATATTTAAAATCCATTCTACAACGCGAAGACTTTTCAACAAATTCAATAAAAATCTCATTTCTATACCGAGTCACGATAATATACCGGATTTTCCTTGGTAAAAGGCGCATTTCTAAAGATGTATCGATAAGAATTTGCAAATTATAAACTTGCAGACGCTCAAATACGAGAATAAGCAAGACTAAAAGACAAGCTAATATAAATATTTTAACGAGAATTAATCGTGTTAGAATGTTTTACTTGTTGAAGTAACTTTTGTCTTGCAAAAATAAATAAAGATTTTATGAGGAAAGGCATATGTGTGAGAAGGTTCGCAGCTGACCGTTAAATCACTTCCATTTACAGCTGAGTCAATCTTTCTTTTGGAGTTTCCCAAAGTCACTACTCTAATAAAAAAAAAACGTATAAACACTTAAAGCATTCGGTCATATACGGAAAAAAAAGAAAGAAAATAAGAATTATCCTAATTTTATAGAAAATAAAAATTTAAAAAAAAGAATTTTAATCTTTTAGGACAAAAACTCTCATCTTGTGTCATAAATGTTTCTTTAATTTGAATGAACATTGGATTATACGTATTTTTTATTGTAGAAATAGAGATATTCTGCAAAAGTAATAAAATAACAACGACAATTCTCTGTGACACGAAACGAAGAACGAATTTTGTTGGAAACGAAATAAACAGTTAATTTCCATTGTTAAGATGAGAAAAACATTTGTAGATCCATTTTCTAAGAATTCTTAGTTATCGAAATTTTTACGTTCGAAGAATAAACTACAGTATTAAAATGGAGGTGTGTTGTAGCGTGCAGTCAAATGACGAGACCTGGTCATATATCGGAGATTAGCCGTACAGGCGCGTGTAAACATAAGAATCTCGTCATTCATATTAATACACGCACCTGGGGCCAAGTTTCTCGGTACGAATGTCTTTACTGCTCCACGGATCGCCTCGGTCGTCGCCAATCCATGCCACGCAGTTTCGCAGACGACACGGCTCTCGATGCGTATCCTACCTCTCCGTGAAATTCCAAATTCTCGAATCGTCGTTACCAAAATTTTATCGAAAGAATCATTATCGGTTCGAACGTGTATGTTCTCGTCGACTGTGTATCTATATGAAGACGCGAACCACGTACGACCTCAGGCAAGCTTGGAAAAAAGCTCGTGCGAAAGCGTACTCTGGTATTTTCAGCTTCTTCTAAAACGTTTACGTTTATGCTTCGCAATTATGTAATTTCACCGTTAGGACACCAGTTATTGTTCGTTGGAATTTCACTTATTTCTCGATTCATGTACAACTCATTCGTGACTCTTTCGTATCAAAGGAACTGTATCCGTTACAAATCGCGTAGAATTTCAGGTCTTACGAGTAATATTTATACTCTCCGATTCCATAAAAATGCAAATATTTGGCGAGTTGTGCATATTTTCGGAGCGCATGTTTAGACAACAATTTTTGAGGAAGAGGTACACTCGCGTTTTCGAAATTTAAACTGTCGTTGCAAAGTTGCGTGGTTGGTTCTGCGGTTTCGATTTTGTTAATTAATTTTTTGGCACAGTGGCGCATTTCCAGAATTAGATAAAGAAAATGACGTCATAGATGTCTCAGCTGAGCGTAGGAATGAGTCATTCCTAACGGTGTGAAGGAGAGACTAGATTTGTAATTATCAAACAGTTGCATGTAAACATTATTCTACTCAAATGACAAATATACTTTTATATATTTATTCACGATTGCGATCTAAATCGAATGCATTTTGCAATTATTCTTTTGTTTAATAAGTGGCAAGTGCTTGGGAACTTCCTCTTTAAAGTAGTTTGAGGTCTACCAAGAATTCACTGCGATAAATTTCAACGTTTTAATTTTTTATATACCCATTGAAGAATAGCTATGATCAAGACTATTTTCAACACTATACTTACATGTTTGCTTTATAACGTTTCGTTGTCGCAATAACATATAAGACTTGTACTTTTCGGATTATTTATCAGTAGATAGCGGATGTCTTTTCTATAGATGCCTCTATAGAAAATTTAAAGATATAAAAATGTGTAGAATATAAGTAATATGAAAAAGGGAAATTCAAATGTATCCAAAGTGAAGTACACGTTATGTTTAATAAATGAAACAAATTCCTATTTAAATTTCATTCTTTTATCTGTATTAATAAAAATATTTATTTACATAGGCATCTGCACTTATCAAATATCACTTATTAATCATCGTATGATCGTTCATTAATTATGGTGCTTAAAAATCTTGAAGTAAGAGGAACGCAAGACAAAATCGTGGTATTTAATATGCATGAATTGTGCGTAGAATATATCTAGAACTCGAAAGGAGACTGAATTGTTCAAGCAACTCTCAAAAGAAAAGTAGAGGGTCAAATGCGGGAGAAGAACCGGCAAAGGTATGCGAAAGGTGACTAATCATCGTCCTTGAACTCGTGTTGCAGCTTCGACGCAGGTAGTACTGACGGTACAGCAGAAGCCAGTTGCAACGAGCAGCGCGGCGACAACAGCCACGGGTCTACAAGTTGGTCTGGCGGGTGGACATCAGCGACCAGTTAGTCTATCAGCCGGTACCACGATGGTATCACCCTCGCAGCCGGCAACTTCCTTACACAGGGCATCGACTGCTCCAGCAGCCGGTGCACCGTGTAATGCACGTATTACGGGACCTCAACCTGTTGATGTAAGTCGGTTTTTTCTTTTTTGCATTTTATGTAGCATTTATGAATTAGATTTATAACAGTTGTCCCATGTAATAACAATGTAATATCATATAATTTTTTTTTTCATATATTTTAGCATGAGAAAAAGCGGCAGCTGGAAACCCAGCGCGTTCATACATTCCAGCTTATGTTGGAGAAAGAACAAAGTTATGTTGATAAGCTTCGGAGCGAACTCGCGAAAGCTAGTACTGGCAGTGGTAATGTTAACGTTGTAGCACTACAAACAGAATTAGCGGGCGCCGAAAGGAGAGTACGCACCCTGCAGGAACAGCTAGCTGCAATTACAACCAATGAACAGGTGTGGTTTGTTTAATGATGTGCTTTAATAACATGCTCAAGTTACTTAAAAAATTTCTATTTATTGCACTAATATCCTGCATCAGTTTTACGTAATATAAACTATAGTTGTTCATACATATATATGATATTATAAATATTATGTTATTATTCATAATCTTATTCATAAAGACGTGAGTTTGTCATAACGCTTATATTCATTAACATTTCTTATATCCCTATATATTTTATTGTGTCTTGCATTTATATCAGTGTTTGACAATTCCAGTTTATGCTATTCAGTATTGTATTAAATAGTTGCTCGGCATGATATTATTGGAATGTTTATTTTTATGAATGGAAAGCATAATGACAAGAAAATGAATATAAGTTTTATCATTGATTATTATAGTAGTTCAGTAACTTTTGATGTATGTATCAATAGCGTATAGTTATAATGATAAACAAAGAAAAATGACAAAACCTACATTCTGCTTTTACACATGTACTTTCTGAGCTGTACAGATACAACTATTATATAATGTATTATATTATGTTTGTATTACAATTCAAATTTTCAAATGCAGTCATATAGGGATGTATTTCAGCTTTTGCTAACTTTATCTAACCAGCTTTTGTTGTGTCTTACAGCTTTGCTCGTTGGTAACAAACACCTCGTGTTCCCCGGGTTATTATTCACCCTTGAGTAGTAGCAGTGGTGATGTACCACCACCTCTACCATCTCGTAAATCCTTGTCCATGCAAAGCCTGTCTCCGCCACCATTGCCTCCCAGACCTCCGCCTACTACAAATATGCACCACGTAGCCCAGTTGGAGCTGGAGCGTCATCTGTTGACTCATTTAACGCCCTCAACCACCAGTCATGGCATACCTAACTCTGTAAGTAGTCTAATCGCTAAGTCATTAAATACATAATTTATATCAGTGTATGCATGATAAAAAAACAAGTACCGTGTAATTACAATGTGAATACTTCTAAGAGTAACTCATATTTATATGTAGGACAATTTATATTTTTATATTTTATGATATATTTTATAAATCCCATTCTTATTAAATTTCATTTGTTTCATTTGATACATTTGATCGCAATTTATGATAAATAATGATTAAGTATTTATTTTGTATTAAGAATTATTATGCTTTTTTTGCAAATACTTTTACTTTATGTGTAATCAAAAACTTATGACGAATATTATATTTCAGAAGCTGTGCTTGTTTACTGAAGTGTTGCTTTTATTAAGTAATATATTTTAAATATGTTTGCGATATGTATTAAAATATAGTTCATGTGATTTCACAAAAATTTGTAGTTATGCAGAGTATGTACTTTTAAATGTCATTTCATAAGCATATGTTTTATTTCATTTACTGTGGTTGCTGTGTTTAGCAATTTTTATATTATATATGTAAAATTTAGTGTGTAATGTGTGATAATGCATATAATACATTTTTTATATATGAATTAGTATTTTTGCATATGAATTACACGATGTTTTATTTGATTAATGAATTACTGATATAATAATGTTTTGGTTATTATGTATTATCTAATAAATAAGCATTTAACTTCTTTATAGCTTTCACAAGGTGCAAATTTGGGTTCCTCAAATTCACTTAATAAGCACCAACGAACAAAATCCAGTCCAGAACAACTGGGAACAACAAGTATTTCTCCATCAGAAGCTAGTAGACGTTTAATAGCATCAGAATCAATGAATGATCTTTCTCCTCCAAGGCATGTAAGGCATAGTGACATTGATATAGATGAATTACCTCATATCACTCCTCCAGGAACTCCACCTCCACCATATCCAGTTGCTAGTCCAGGAAATGATACTTCGGGTTCTATTATTAATGATGTAAGCTTTTTATAAAAAAAATTCTCTAAATAATTTGATATTTATTCATGTATTTTTACTTTGTTTCAGACAATATTAAATGAAATCATTCCTGGACTGCCAACATTACAGCAACCAATTATGTCAATGGAAGATGATGATATGAGTGATCAAGAAGTAGTGAGTCTCATAAATTTTCTATTCTTTTTATTTTAAATAAAATAATTTATATAAATTCTTAATTGCTAAATGTGGGAAATCAATTATCATTATAGGGACAATTAGAAGATCATGGTCCATTTAAATCTTTGTCTCGATTATGGGGACATCATGCACACCTTGCTGTATTTATTAATTATGTTTTATCAAACAGTGATCCTTCCAGTCTGGTAAGGATTAGTATACTATGATGTTGTCTCTAAATACTAAATTTTATTTTCTATTATCACTTAAAGTGATTCATATTATTTTAGTTGTTCTATTTAGTAACGGATTTGTACAAAGAAGGCAATGCAAAAGAAATGAGGAAGTGGGCGTATGAAATTCATTCTAGTTTTTTAGTACCTGGTGCAGTAAGTAATCTTTTTGAACATATAGATATACCTTTTTGAACATATAGACATTGTATTTAATTTAAAATTGTTTTATATAGCCTCTTCGTCTGCATAATGTAGACGAAAATGTAGCACATGAAATAGATGACGTTCTTTTGAAAGAATCCGATAAGGAAGAAATTTTACGAAAAGTATGTATTTCACAAAAATATCTATGCAACTATTTGTTCGATATGATTACATAAAATATTATATTTCTATTAGATTTTTTGGAAAGCACGTACACGTGCAAAAGAAGAACTGAATGAGCAACTTGCAGACTTTCAACAAAAGAGAACTGCTGGATTAGGTACATTATTTGGTCCAAGTGACGCTCAATTGGATGAAAGTGCATCTGATAGGACGCGTGAAACAAAAATCATAGAAACGTACCTTTTACCCAAAATGGAGCCTTATTTGTAAGTTTAATAAAAATATAATCTTTATTCTTAACACTTCATGGCATTTAACATTACACTATTATGTATAATGTTCCAGAGAAGATATTGAAAAAGAACATGTAGATTTGCGACAATTCACAACAGCAGCTGGTTTGGCAACAATATTAACAAAAATTTTCCAAGTCCGGCCAGTATCGCTTGACCGAGTACCTACTTTTGTCGCAAAAGATAAGTCAAACCTCAAAGCGCGTTTGCTTACGGGGAAAACAAGAAAAATGACAATCAGGGGTCATCATTTTGTCGCTCATCAGTACTTTACTATTACTTATTGTAATCATTGTCAACTTATCATTGGCGGAATTGGACCTCAAGGGTATTTATGTAGTGGTATGTATAATTTTATTGTTATTAATAAATTAAAAATAGATTTATGGTTATATATGGATATCGTTAGAATTAAACATTAAAACAATCTTTCCATCTTTCTTAACCTGCTTCAGATTGTTCTCTAAGCGTTCATCGCCAATGTGTTCGTGTAGTAGAAGAAAATTGTCCAGGACCATTGGTTAGAAAAGAAAGAGGTAACGATCGTATAAGTAAATTGATGGAACGTATTAGGCCTGAAAGGAAACCACCATCATCACACCATCATCATTCTCAAAATCACATGCTTCATGGTAAGTAATTTAAATGCATATTACATTCTAAATATTTCTAAGTTATAAAATCTACTTTTTTCTTTTTATGTATACATCTATTGTAAATAAAATTTACAAATATGAATGCTTTTTCAATATTATAATATAAAATATTTTATTATTACAGTTGATAAGATTAAAAGGAGCGAAGAAGATACTGGTGCATTGACTGATGGTGAAAATGGTAAGTCTGTTATTTGCATTAAACTATTTAATGAAGTAGTATTAGAAATATACATATTTTAACTGCGACAATCATATAAAACTTTATTACCTACAAAGTTCCGTAACTGTATACTGTTCCAATATATTATTTGCTTGTCGTTCCCATATTTTTATTGCTTTATCTTTAAATATATGCTCAGATTATTTTAAAATTTTTAAATGTTATAATAATGGTCCAGTTTATTAATTCGTGGAAGATAAAAAATATTATTTTTAATATATGTAGAAGATAAGAATATATTCATCTTAATCACTTCATTCGTTATATAGCGCGATAACTCATCAAATGCCATTAAATTTTTATCTACTTCTCAGAACAAAATCTACACGTAACACGTAAACTGTTGTACAAACAGATTCTATATGACTATATCTTCTCCAGATTGACAAAGTATGAACAAATTCAGTTTCTCATTAAAACATACATTTATCATGACAACAATATTTATATCAATTTGCAATTATATATGTTATACTGTAGTCGTAATTGTAACGCATATTTGCATTATGTAAATATAACTCGTGTAAGTATATTTTTTTTCTTTTTTATTAACGTTATCAGTTATCTCGCAGTTTACTGTCTTCATTTCGAATAAAGCGTTCCTTGACGAACGTAGGTCACACGTCAGCCATTATTACGATTGTTTGTCTCGTCTAAAGAATTTAATATTTATTGCAAATTAATAATAACTCGTATTTTCTCTCGTTAAAAAATAATTACAAAGCATACGATCAGTAGTGAAGAAGTATTATAAAAAAGTTGGTTGTACGAATATTTCCATTTCAAATATATTCGTCAGAAACTGTTCGTCACAGCTCTCGGTGGTTCTTTATCGATATCTTTTTCTCTCAGTTTTATAAGTTGAACGTGTATTACTTTGATAAAACGTTTTCATGAGAATGTGCAAGTGTTATATTTCGATCCAATATAAAACTATTGAGGATTATTTCACGTTTGGGAGTAGCTGCATTAAATTAATTAAATTGTGTGACGTCATGACAATTAATAAGAATATTTTCGTGTTGTTTAATATTTATACAATCGTCTAAAACGAAAGATTAAAGAGGACAGTGTCAATGTTGAAATACATAATGGATATTTCATACGTTTAAACTGGAGTGTAGGTAGTTTTTATCAAGTATCGTTGTTACAATAATCACGTTGCCCGATAAGAAAGTTTCGCAAAACGAGTTGTGCTCGTCGTGTAGTGTGCTCTTTTCTACTGAATTTATGAAAGAGAAGAGGAAGGAGGCAGGAACAGAGGAGAGGAAATCACGAAGAGGCCTAAAATCTCAGTCACATAGATTTGTATTCATAATTTGTTATCAAAATTATCGCTTAAAAATACACATAAGAATTTTACATAAATTTTTTAAATTATACAGAGAAATCAATCGAATTATACTCGCGACAGCTCAATTATCATTTCATCAACTTCATTTATTGTTTTCTCATTATCTAACATTAATTTTCAAGAATTAGAGAATCGTATATACAATGTCATCACAGTCAATCTTCTCTTAAATACAAACACATTAATTCATAAAACCAACGAAATACGTATGTAAAACGAGAGAAGAAAGGGTCTCGACAAGCCAGAAAAAATTCCTTGATAATCACTCTACTTATCAGCGTTTCTACGCCCGCTGAAACAACATAGGCAAATAAAACAAGGCGAGATTTTGACAAGTAGTATTTCTCGGTACTGTAAGAGGTGACAGCAGGGGAGAGCTACCCTTTAAGAGCGACTTTAAGTACATCAATATCTCGGAACACGAAGATCGTCCTTGATGCTCCCCGAGGGTTAGGCCGGAGGGCTTTGAAAATCAGAATCACACAGAGAGTGTATACTCGTGTGTAACACGTACACGTGAACGTGGTTGTAGAACGAACAGGGAAGCGGTTTGGTGGGGTCTAACCGGAAACCAACAGCAGTCTCTGCGGAAAAGAAGCGAGAGCGGCTTCGAGGGAAATTAGTGTCAGTTCGGTTGTTGCCGCGAGAGGTAGAGAAACCGCCCCGATTATTACTTTCTCGGTGGTGGAACATCGAGGTGTGCACATGGTCGAGGTGCAACAGTTGCGCGGTCCCTTGGAGGGGGAACCGGACTGCAACCCTTACCCAACAACCACCAATCCCTCACCCCTGATTGCCAGCTTTGCTAGCTTCAGGCTTTCCTCGGAGAGATGCAGGAGCAGATTCAATCGGAAGCTGAAGGGTGACGGTAAAGATCGCGTGAATATCTAATAATCCGCTTGGATCGAAGAGCCTCCTCTAGACGTATTTTATTTCCATGGTTTAATTCTTTTTATGCCTTTTTTTTCTTTTTTTTTTAAATTACGCGATGCTAGTGACTAAATCTTCTGGTTTTCGTTATCGTCGTTTCGATATCGTTGTCGCAACGTTCATGAGGAAAATATGAACAAAATTGAAATAGAATCAAGTTCGTGCTGATACATATATTTTTATATGAATATTATATATATTATTGGTAAAGATCGTAGATTAACTTAGAAATGATTTGAGTAAAAATTAACAGTCGAAGATTTCGTTATTTAATATTTAATCAGAAGAAGTTGCAACTTGCGACTTTTTTATTGTTCGTCTGTGTCTCAGAGCGTGATTCATAGAGATAAAAGATTCTTGTAAAGTATTGCAACAAAATACAATTCCCAGAATTGAGTAGAGTTATTTCTTTGGCACAATTAATCGAATCGTAACGTAAACGTGAACGGGAGATTCTTCGAATGTCAAGCGGATTCTGATCGTTCGAATTCGCGTGAAACGCTAGAAAAATATATCAATCGGATTAGGTTCGTCAGTGGTGCTCGAGAAAGTCAGCAAAGACAAAGTTGCAAAGAAAACGAAGCTGAAAACGATCAAGCAGAGAAGCGTGGTGCCACACATGAGCAAAGGCTCGCTCGCCGGTAAAGTTTGGGAAACTTTCGCTGCTGTGAGAAAGACACGAGAATCGAGCGAAATCATAGAGACAGCTTTGATCGTTGGTTTGGATCGTCTAAATGTATCAACGTGTTGTGGAAACTTGAACGATAGTGCGTTCTACAATGAGACCGATTCTACGAGCAAGCGTGACGACGTCGATACAAAGAAAATTAGTGGCGTAGAGAAGGAGACAGGTTTGTGTTTTATCTTTCGCGTCTGCTAAATGAGTGTGACCGGATGAACGTGAAAGAAATTAGTAACCCAACATTATATGGAATTGTATAAAATCTTTAATTTTTGCATAGAATGACTGTGTAAAATACTCTCGAAATCAGGAAATTTCTTGTAACAAGTGCTACTTGCACAAGTTTGATTTGTAACGTTTTAAAGGGAACTCAATTTATTTTGATAATTCGATCTTCTATAATATCAGATACATTTTAAAAGATTGCCGGTGAACTCATGATTGATCAAATCTTTATTGACAAACATGTTGAAAGTTGCGGAACTTTCGGAGCACCAAATGCTTCTATGACGCGACGGAATCGCAGAAGTTAAAAGCAGAAATTGCGAAGGTTTGACAAAGCCACTCGACGGAAATTTTTGCCGCGTGTTGGTCGCCAGATACGTTCATAAATTTTCCTTGTATCTATAAAGCCATATTGACGAGATGATATTGATATTGATGGCGTTGATTCTGTAGGCATCTCTGCCTTTCCTTATAAAGACACCTTCTAAACAGAACCTTGCGACTGTACAAATATTATGTATCTATGTATCTAGACGAATTTAAACCAGGAAAATGTATTGGAAATCGTGTTTGTGAAACTGTGTACGCAGATTCTAAGCTTCACATTTGTACGTGCTTCTACTATCATAGTTTCTTCGAAGAAAAATGTCGGTTCTACATCGTGAAAAATATTTCTAGATCTAAATATCCACTCCTTTTATTAATATCAATTTTTTGGTCCTGCATTGATTATAATATTTCATTGACAGTGACTTGTATTTAAAATGCAGTGTAATTCTTTTTTTTAACAAGAGTTGTTAATTAAATGTATGGGAGATACGAAAAATTCAATCACCGACGGCTTTCATTTTTGATTGGATTTTATTTGAATGATGGTTTGCTGTAACTATATGCGCGAGTATCTGTTGGAATGAGAGAAAGGAAAATAAGATAGATCCCGCACGAACGCAGACGGCAACGACAACAACGAAGAAGAAAACGGGAAGGAGGGGTTCACAAAACGGTTTCCGGCCTCTGCGACACGCGCCTACATCGCCCTATCTAAAAATACTCGAGACTTAAGCTTTTCCTGCGTTGCATCCCCTCAGCATACCTACCCCTGCTGATCTATAACTATCTGTCTGCTTACGGGGTTCAAGAGCACCAACTTTTTTACGATGGTATTTTTAGGTGGTACCGAGGCTTCATTGGATATTTATTCAGCCATTTAACTTTTTTTCCAGTCAGCGAAATGCTAACATCGCTGGTCTTTGATGATATCATTGACGAATTCGCTCGGGTTATTTGCCCTTCCTCCACGATCTTTAAACTTTATAGCGTTAGTGACGTTTAGTCGCGATCCATTCAACTTTTCAAACGATATAAGAAAGAAACGTGACAGAAGCTGGTTGGATTTATATTGTTGGACGTTAGTTTAATAGATGATAGCCTCTTAGCTCCTACCTATTCTGGCAAAACAATTTACTTACTATCGAATAATCGCTTATTTATTAACGAACGAAATTTTCTTGGACGAATTTCAAGTCGACAATCATTGACGAATATATTGCACTCGTATGTACGATCAACATAAAGATTTTATTAATTTTTATTAATTTTGCCAATTTAATTTAAAGTCTTAGTCCGCAGTATCTATGATCAGAGAATTATATTTGAATATGTTTTTTTTTTTTTTTTTTCAATCGATTCGATTGTTTTGTTAACGTGACAAATCGATCTTGATTTATATGTTTGTTTAGCTGAAGATTAAATGTAACCACCCTCTCCGCACGCGCTCTCATGATCTGCTTTTGCCCTGAGCCGCATTCCTTACCTGATAAGCCTCCACATAAGACTGGATACTTGGAGAGATGCCAGACATCGTGGTTCATGTTAATTCGATGTTCGCTCGCATCAAATAGACGAGTTAAATCGAAATATTCGTTTCATTTCCATTATTACTGGCGATAGAGCGGATCTTTCCTCTTATTACGTCGAATTTATGAACGACATTAATTGTATCTTTACATTAGACGTGCACTAATTTGCAAGAAACGAAGGACAGCGTTCTTCTTTAATTTTGCTGATTGCCTCTAATCGTTCGAATCCAATTACATTTCTTTTTTTTTTTTTTTTTTTTTTTTTTTTTTTTTTTTNTTTTTCATTTTATGCTTACACACTTATTGTAAAAGATGTGTATGAATTCCACGAAATTGGTGAAATTTCTATAATGACATTCAATTGCCTTTTGAGCCAATTCTTTACGAATTTCATGCATTTCAAAAGGACATTCTATTCTACTCTAGAGGAGGGAAAATGAGCGTACAGAAGTATAGTATCGAAAATCGATAGGTTCGCTTGTAACACACCTACGATGGCCTTTTTATGGTGCATTCGTGCGAATCAAAATAATTTAACTACCCTATGTCACAGATTCTATTGCGCTACGATTTTTATTTTTTTAATTTTTTTTTTTATTCTGATAAATTCCTTCACTCTCGATACAATACTATATAATAAACGCATATTGAGAACGACGGTCGATTCTTCGAACGCTACATTCAAACTATATTAAAACTCTAAAATACTTGTGTGGACGTCACGTGTAGAACAAACAGAAAGATGAAGAAAGATGTAATGGAACTCTATACAGTTGCTACTGATTGCTCTTGAATATTTTTTATTTTTAAATATAACGCAGTCTCATGCCAGTGTTTATCAATAATTAGTCATACGTATATATTAGACTAGCACACGTATTGAAGTTATTAATGAATATATTCGTTTGTTTCAGGAGAACATCGCGGGGGCGTTATAGCCGGAAACGCGCGTAGTAGTAGCGAAAGAGGACGCATTTCCGCTTACAGCGGAGCCTCTGATCACGCCGATAGTATGGACAATCCTTCCTCGCGGGAAGATATTTCTGAAATGTACGTTCTTCGTATTTGCACAAGATTGCCGAAAAGAACATTCTCTTTAAATTGCTTCGGATCCAATTTCATTCTCTCCATAGTAAATACGCAATTTCTAAGAATTCTTGCAACAAATCCTTGCGTTCCTTTCATTCATATATTTCATGACAGCAGTTTTTAAAACCCGTCGGATAAAACAAAAAAAAGTATCACACAAAATTTGTTTTTAAGCTAATTTTCGTCCTGTAGTTATTTTGTCAATTTTATAACGTTTTATTTATTGTTAGTTTTTCTAAGATGTGATTTTCCCAAGACGTAAATTTTAGACTTTGATTTTAGTATCATAAATTCATTGAATCGCGTTTTCATTTCATTCGCGCGCAATCGCTTTAGCTCATTTCTGTTATAGATATTAATTTACGCTTTATTAATTACGATTACTTAGGGTCCAGCAAAATATTTCCAGTAAGCCAAAGACGTCAAACATAAACAGGTCTGAAAGTTACAAGGAGCGGATACATCACAAGGTAAGAATTCCAACAATTTTTAGTCTGAAATGTTTCTAGTATAGTAACGTATAAAACGGACGAATTAGCATCCCGTGACACGCAAAATATCAGTTGAGTTTCGCGAAATTTATTATTAAATAAATTTCGATGAAACAAGATTTCGTTTCGAACGACGTGATTTAGTATGGGTGTTCGGTATGTGCCTCTGAGTATCATTGCGACTGTTTTCATTGCAGCGACAGCTACGAGAAAAGAGGAAGACCAGCGATCCAAACCTGTCCAAAACAAAGTGAGTACACAACATTTTATTTATGAGTACACATTATTTTATTTATTAACGTATGCGCACGATGATTGATAACGCATGTCTCAACTTGAATTTCCTGGACGAAAAGATTCTTAAATTATTAGAGCTAATTTTTCATAAATTCATCATTATAAATTTTATAAATTTTACTTCAACGAAATACTCACGAAACAATAAACTATTTTTCAAACTGTCTCAACTGCTCAACTGTATCAAACTGTTACTGCTGCTTTATTACGCAATTGTATAATTGCCAAAATAGAAACGTTACGAAGATCGGCACTATTTCCAAACGAATTTGGATTTCACATTGATGCCTACGTACCATGAATGAGGAGTCTTTACCGAGAGAAATATGTTGTTATGCATGATTCTTTCTATTTTGCTGAAACTATTTTAAAATTCATTCAGCATCGACATTAATCGATGAAATGACATGCATACGAAATTCCATCATTTTAGTTCAAAATTATTCAAATTTTTATACTTTTTCTTCTTTCTTATGCTTCTTTATTTTTAAACGCTAAAGTATAGTGAATTTGCTCAATTTCTTTCTGAAAACAGTTAATGACGATAAAATTGTATATGTAAAAGTTGTACCGTTGTTGGTATATTCCAATAGCCTTGAGACATCATCATTTGCCGTTCTGTATTTCACGTGTCTGCCTGGAACGAATAAATATAGAGTGTGTCTGAAAAGTTTTGAAGTTGCGTAAATAAGGAAGCGAACAAGAACGACGTACGTATATACATATCCAACAATTTATTCTAACATTTCATCGCTGATATACAGACTGATCGGACAACCTGTACCAAAAATTTTTAAAACGTATTATAAATTTTCAAGGACAGCGCGATAGAATGTGATAAAAATTTGTTTACCATTATATTTTACTATTTTTGAGTGTTTCACTTTTACGTAATATTAAAACTGATTCACTCACCAAAAATAATAACACTCCGAATCCACATCTCACAGATATCTCTCTTTATTTATTATAAAAAGCCATTTCGATTACCTTATCTTCACCAGTGTGATTTCCGAAATTATCTTCCACAAACAATTCCAAGATATGTCCGAATTTTCAAAATAATCTACCAGTCTACGTCACTTCAATTTCTCATCATTTTCATCTCTTCTTTCCTTTCGGTAGAGCCACAGTATCGGATGCAAAGTTTGACCGATTCGCAACGATACGTGGTTCGGAGGGTCAGCTGGAAAATCTATTCCCGGCTTTTTACTCGGGCCTGGAATTTTTCAGACACACCGTGTATAGATTTTTGGCAGGGTCCTCCTGTTCTTAGCCGGTGACTTTTCGTTTCTTGACGCTCTAGATCCGCGTCCACGTGCAAACGGCGCAGACTCGACTCGTTCCTCTTCCTTTGGCAAAGGTGTGTATGCCAGCCAGAAGGCCTTCAGTCTGACGTTAAACGTTCAATTCCGCGGATGGCTATTGCGTCGCTTCGACAGTACAAAACACCCACGCGTTCACCCGCTCCGTTTGTCCGAAACACATCGAACACCGCTCCTCGTTTCGCGATTTCCTTCTGCCTGCCGGCTCGACTTCCGCTCAATCGCCTCTGACGATCGCCCGCGTTCTGCGTGAAACGGAATCTCGTCAGCTCGTTGGGGTGCCTGTCGATCGACTTGTAAATCGATCGAACGATCGCATCTTTTGTGCGGGATAAATTTTTTTTCCTTTTCTTTTTTTTTTTTTTTATTTTGTACGTTCGGATTCACATCAGAGAAGTGATTGATTAGATGATAAAATTATTCGAGATCTTAATTATGATACTATGATCAGCGCAACGTTCTAATTGAAATTTTAGCCGACAGTAATTAAGCAGCAGCGGTTGAAAATCGGAGGGAACCAGAGTAGGTTTTCATTAATTCAAGAATGAACAGACGATGATTGTGAAACGTTGGCAGTATTTAAATACACGGCAATCAGAGTTGTTATAATGTTGCAGTGCTTTTTAACATTCGAATAAGATCGCGAGAATAAGTCGATTTTATTAGTTTTGTTATAGAGTGTTTAAACGTTGTAAATTATTTTACAACAAAGAGATTCTCTTAATTTTCACTGAAAAATGATTTTGGCAATGTCGTGGAAATTTCGAATCATTGTCCGGTGATTTCAATGCCTTTTCTTCGAGCAATGAATACTGAAATCTTTCACATACAGTTTTTAAACATACCTCGTAATATATGAACATTATGCAAGTCTAGAGTTTTAGCTATATTTTCATTTAGATTTTGTTTTAGCTATATTTTTGAAAGGTAAACGTTGAATTGAAATATATAGCTGGCTTTCAAATCGTGAAAAATTTAAAAAAAACATGTGTAGAGCAAGCATGATACAAAGCATTAGCTAGCACCGTGAGATAAAAATATTTAAATTAGTAAAATTAAAGGAAGTTGGAATTATTCCTAAACTACGCATCTGGATGTCACTCGCTTTAACCGCACACAACATTCTGTCATTTGTACGGTACACATCGCGTTATAAATTGCTTAATCGTAATTCCAACAATCCTTTATTGAAACGTTTAGTAACATGAGATGGAAATTGAGAATTTTCAAAGCATTTACGAACGAGAGGAATACATATTTTTTAAATAATCTATTAATTAGCAAAATCTTATTATAACGAGTGCTGCAATGCTAATAATAGAAAATCAACAAATCAACCATGCCGACTTTTCATAATCATCTATAAATCTTGGCATAATTTCTTTTAAATATCTAAAGATATTAATATTTTATCGGTCGTTTTGTCTTATTATAATGTTCATATTACAGTTTACAATTTCCAAGACCCATTGTCGCTAACAATAACATCATTGAAATCATTACGTCGTAATTAGCTGTGTTTTTCCTCTTTCTATAGCTCGTTCATTCAGAATCCAAACCTTTTCGTTCGTTGGGAAGATATTTGAACAAGTCAAATCACTTGTCGCGAATTGTTCATCGAGTATCAGTCTGTGAGCAAGAATAGATGCACACGAGCGATATGATTTCGCTGCATCAGTGACGCTGCGTCAATGAACGTGATAATGTATTTTGGAGTAGTTGTATTTTAATCACTCCGTGACATGGATCGAGTTGAACGCGTGCATTAAAAAGCAAAGAATCTCTCGTCCAACTTTTTGTTCTTTTTTTTTTTCTTATTAGATTTAAAGTTCTACCAAAACTTTTATATTTTCTGTTAACACGGAACTGGATTCATTCTTTCATTACCCACTTTTCAGAAGCAAATTTTTTTGATAAAAAGTTTAATATCCAAAAGAATGCATTTAAATTGGAGATAATATTTTGACTTGTTAATAGCACCACATTGTAATTTATTAATTTTATTAGTCACTATATTCACGAGTATTAAGATCAAATCACATCGTATCTCTCGCATGCAGTAATCTTCAAGGATTTAAGTCAAATGTCAATTTTCAATAAAGGACACGGAAAAATGGCTATTGCTTCGAATCCAATAAATCTGCGATTGATCTCGAAACGAATTACGCTCTCGAGTGTTTTACGATCACTGACATAATTATTTTTTACTCTTCACTGTTTTTCTTTCTTTTTCTTCATTATTATTATTATTTTTTTTTCTTCTGAAAAAGCTGCACGAGATTATACAACCTCGCAGCAACTGCAAAGTTCACTTTTACTCGATGAAGCATGAAACTACATCGCGGGTCTTTGAGACCGCGGTTCGATAAATAAATAACCCGCGCCGGTCTCTTCGTCATTGTCACGCGTTTATTTCTGGAGGGACGTGAACGATAGTAATTTTGTGATATCATTAATAAAAATCAAGCCGCCGGCGCGTATACGTATTTCTTTAGCAAAAATACACGGTGCAGGAAGGTTCGCGACTAATGCGTTGGTGATTTAATGATTCAAGCGTGAGAGACACAAGACGCGTTGTAAGTACGCGCCGGTGATATGAATGTTATAAATCCTCTTTCTTGAAAGATGAAAGTCTCTTTATTTCTCGTCCCGTAATTTTTCAAAGAGGGATCGCGCTTGCGGAGAATTCCATCGTGTTTCCCACTTTATTTTCGTTTGGTCCGACAGTGTCGTCCCTGCTTGAACGTTGTTCGGTGAAATATATTGGAATTTAAGGGGGTATTCTAGTGTGAAGTGCGTATTTTTTTAACTTCGTTAAGGAATCTTTTTGCAAAGAGACTGTTATACCTTTTGCAGTTAAATTGACAAAGTTTGTTTGTACGTATTTCAACGGCGTTTTAAAATTTTTTGGAACAAAAAAAGTTAAAATTAGTGGCATACTCTCAAACATAGCCGCTTGGTGTCCATGATTCCGACCATTCTGCTTGTCAGAAATAAAAAAAACGTGAATGTTCCTTAATTAGTATGAGTTTGGCTGTAGCAGGTACCAAAACAAAAGAAGAAAATCGGTAATTAAAAAAGTGACGACACTTTGAAGCTCGATTATCGATTTTTGTGAAACTTCGGAAACCTAAAAAAATATAAAAAATAAAATGCTTTGGTTGATTCTGGTAGGAGCTATAGTCACACATGTACTAAATGCGTACTTAAAATTTTGAGTCAATTGATCAAGTAGATTTTGAGATATCATGGACATCGTTCTGAAAAACATAGTTTCCAGAAAAATGCCTTTAAAAGTTTAGTATTGCGGTAACAATGACGCTAGTTGTCGCGTCCTTCAAACAACCATAATTTCGTTAATTTTAAGAGTTCACATGTAAGGTTACAGAGATTTATTTTTGAAACTATGACTACTACTTTAAGAATATGCAAAAAGAAAAAAATCGACTTTTTTCAAAAGTTCACACTAGAATACTCACTTAATTGGATTATCGCGAATGTAGAAATTACTGCAGATATGTTGCGGATGAGTAGTAATTTGATAGAAAAAAATGTTCGTTACTTTTGTTATCTTTATTCTGAGTTCTAAATAAAAAAAAATTTTTTTTCAATCTGCCATTGACATTTTGTATTAGAAACAATCGCTTGTATGACTGATAAAACACGTAGAGATGTTGTAGTACACGTTGAGATTTAATTGAATTATCGTGAACGTAGAAATTATTGCAGATATTTTGTCGATAGCTAATAGTTCGATAAAATTTAAATAGAAAAAGCAATTTTTAATCTGTCGTTGATATAATTTTTAAGGACAATTCGTAAATGTTTGAATCGTGGATTAAAAACAAGCGTCGTACGACTGTTCGATAGAACTTGCAGACGGACAGGGTTGGATCCTATTTCAGCGAAATACATTATAGTTAATTACTCTTTTATAGCTTTCTCTTCCGCTAACAACGGACACCTTTTATTTTTTATCGTAGCCTAGCTTTTTCTCATTTGGTCGACTTATTGAAACATTTGTTTCCTTTCGTTAAACATCACTCCCTTAATTATTATATGTTTCCGAGTAAGAGTCTGATAGGTTTGAAAAGTTCACGACGAATCGATACGTAGCTTGGTGATGTACAAAATCGATTTGGGAGCCAATTAATTCATTGAAAATTATTAATTTAGTATGAACGCGTTTCGCATAATGAAAGGATAGGTTTCTGGGAATGGCGGTGCAACATACGACTCGTGTCGCAATTAAAATCAATCGACAATGATTAGAAGATGTTCGTGACACTGACGAATTTTCTTATCCTCTAAGAATCATCTCTCTTATCTATTGATAATTATGCATTTGAATTGAAAGCAAATACCACGATGTCTAACGATGTTATTTCATTTAATGTAATTCTATAGCTTTTTTATATTTCCTAGTTTGAAAGAATAAAAGAAAAGAGAAGAAAAGCTTAATGCTTCTGAAGGGTTACAGATAAATTGCAACGCAATAGAGAATTTATTCCCTTCATGTCGCATACACATTTTTAGTATAGTCGTTAATACCTCGTGGCTATTAGTACGATTCACATGAATTAGCCGGCTAATGCATCTGGTTTTAAAAAGATCGATGCGTATAAATGGGCAGGAAAAAGAAAGTGATCCGTTTTGTATCGATCCGGTCGTAGTACGTGTGCACGGCTGTAAACGGGGGACAAAAGCGATATCAGGCTACGGATAGATGTCTTGCCCTTTATTTTTGAGACAATCGATACTTTCGAATCGATACGTCGGCTCAGTTTCTTTTCCAGCCTCCTTATCATTCGCCTGCGTCCGTTTTTTTTTTTTTCCCGTAATCGGACTCGTCGCTGCTAATTTATCATTTTTGAACGATTCAGTTGTGTACATTTTGAAACTAGGCCAATGACAATTAACTGGGATCTCTAAATTAACGGCAGCTATTCGAATTATCGATAATTATTAATCAATAAATTCGTTATATCGCAATAAAGGAATTATATTTCAATTCTTAGCTTAAAAAAAAAAAAAAAATATTAAAATTAGAAAAAGAGTTAGATTTAGAATTGTTAGAATTATAAGAATTAGAGTTAAAGTTATTGGAAATTATTATATTTATCTATTTAAATTATCAAAATTATTAGAATTAGAAGAAAAATTGTTCAAGAACGATTAGATTCTAATTCTTAGCTAAAGAGATCGCGCTGATTTGGAAAAATTTGTCGCGTCGATAAAAAAAAAAAGCTCGGTTTTCGTACGCTTACAAAAATTTCATTGAGCAAACGTTTGTTGAAGGAGGCGTTAGTGCATGACAAAGAACTACGTCGATTTTTTTTTTTTACTCTTCGAAAGAATAGAGGGTACCATTGATGAGAGTACGTACAACTGTGTGCACAAGGCAGTGTATCAGCCATAAGTCGTTTCTATATCTAGAGGGGTTGATTAAAGTGATGAAGGAGCGGCTTCGATAAGGCTTAGCTTGATCGACGTCGATTAAGTTCTCGTTTTTTACTCGGTACACCTAGTCCAGCTCACTATTCGATTATTCCAGATAAATAAAAAACACTGAAATCTGATGAAAATCGTTCACCGATTGCACCTGTCTCTTGCTCCACGCCAAGTGTCATTTCCATGCGGTTTTGTTTTACGTGGATGAAAATCGCGTAAATGAAATCTGTCAGTACGAGAGATAAGCTAGGAAGAGAAGCTGTCGTAAATTATAAAAATTTTTATATATATAGGCTCGCAAAAAAAAAAAAGAGAAAAAATTGTGAAATAAAATAAAATTATAATCAAAATAGATTTTACTCGTTATCATTGTCGATGTTTTGCTGGGAATCAGTAAACTTTTTTTTTTTTTAATAAGGTGTAAGATATAAATTAAAGAATGTATCTCTAGATACGCACTCATTGAAAATCTCATTCTTGCATATATAGATATGAACATGCACATGTCTTTAGACAAGCGTTCATTAGAAATCTCATAGATCTGGCGTTATATATCTGGAAATAGTCAAAGCACTGAAAGGATTTCTGTAAGATTCTGTCGCCCTTTGGTAGTCGTTTTGAATCTTAATGGAAGGAGGTGCAAGCAAAGGCATAATAAATGCGACAATCCAGCCAAAATGTCAATGTACTGCCAACCGACTTTTATCGTGGAAGAAAACTCGCAACCTTTAAGCTGATGAAATCTTTTAACATAACAGCTTCTATCAATCCAGTTACAAAACTCACTTGCCAACAAATTATTTTAACAAGCTTATTTTCACACGTCACTGCTTAGGGAATCTCATTTAATCTAATTGCTGCTTATAATTGACTTATAACACATTACAACAGACTCACATAAATAGACAAAAATTAAAATTGTGGAGTAAAAATAAAAAGTTCAATTTCAAAGAGTATGACAATTTTAACTAAATCTAACATTATTCTAAATTTATCATTACAAAGTTTAATCTCTCGTTTGAGATTCTGAGTCGTTATAATAAAAAAACAAAAATTCAGTGGAATTATTCGTGAACGTAACACGATATTCCTTCATTGGGGAAGTCCCGCACAAAAGTGTCCATAGTTAACATCACGTTTACAGCGAAGGCGGCACATGCCTGCCAGCTTTATCCCATCCAGGAAGCCCTTTAGGGCTAAGGAGATATAAAAGATGAGACAACGTAGTTGTCGACGTGTCCGTCCTCGACCTAATTCTCGCAACGAAAATTTAACTAGCCCAATATCCTCCACGGAATCGTCATCCCCTTTCGATCAGTCGAGCGACATTTTACCAAGGTGCTCGAACATCGAGGAACGGCTACCAGAACTTCCTAACGACGCTTCTAATCACAAGAACGTTAATGAACGTCGTACGAGATCCGAGAGGTATTCAATTCTTTCTTCAACGCTTTGTTCACCTTTTGGTAAATTTTTCAATCTGTGTGATTGACACTCTGATATTGATTTCCGCCGACAAGTGTACAACTTTTATATCATTATTTAGTGGAGGTCAGAAAGTGTAAATAATTAAAAAGAGATTGAAGATTAAGACATGTAGTGAAGTTTGATTTGATGAGCAGTTAGAATTAGAATTTAACAGAACTATATATAAGAAAAATTCTTATTATCTTATTACATCTAGTGTAATACTAAGGTATAATTGACTAAGTATACAAAATCGATGAAAACGTGATGTATTTCTGACTTTTCTTTATACTGCCATTAAGATTAACAATTATACAAAATAAAAAAAAAGAAAAAGATTAGACAAAGCAAAATATTAGAATTAAAAAAAAAAAAAAAGAATATAGCAGCCTTTGTCGTAAGCATCCTTAGTCTAATTTCCAAGGGAATCTTACGAAGCATAATTGGCGATGACATCAGCGAATTTGCGTATAGGTATTGAAAAGGTTTCAAATGGCTGTGCTAGCTGGTACAGTTTAAATGTAGAATGCTTCATTCGCTAACGATTGACTATAGGGCTGGTTTCAGTGACTGCGAACAAGCTGGGACATTCCCCGGGAATTCAGCGGGTAGTTCGTCGAACAGCAGCTTGTCGACGAGAAGTTTGGACAGTCCGAGTACCAGCCTGGAGCAGGTACACCCAGCCACTTCTGCGACCAACACATCGACCTCGTGGGACAGCGATGTTGATGTCGAACCAGA
Source organism: Frieseomelitta varia (assembly GCF_011392965.1). Lineage (NCBI taxonomy): Eukaryota > Metazoa > Arthropoda > Insecta > Hymenoptera > Apidae > Frieseomelitta > Frieseomelitta varia. The sequence continues at coordinate 598,732 of NW_025110579.1, forward strand.
TCCACCCGATTGGAGCCAAGGCGTTGCCGAGGATGTACTCGCGCGCCTCAGCAACGCGGAGAAAAAGCGACAAGAAGTTATCAATGGTTTGTCTTCATTCTAATTGCATTGTGACATTTATGAACGATCTTCCTCTCTTCCTCACGTTTTTCCTTAGAATTTATAAGTTGCTTTTGACGTGATATAGTTGGTATAGAAATAGGGAAAGTAGCACGAAACAATAGAATTAATTTTTATTGAATTATTTTGTACTTTTTAGTAGAAATGTATTCTAGAACAAAGAATAGCTCAACTTATTGTCAATTATTCGTAATTTCTATGTGTTTCTTTTTTCAGAACTCTTTCACACGGAGCGATCTCACGTGCGGGCGCTGAGAGTATTGTCACACGTCTTCCACAAGCCGCTCCTCGAATCTCAAGTACTTCCGTTAGACCAAATACAGTTACTATTTTCCAATTTAGACGAAATGGTAACGATTCATTCGCGCTTCAATCAAGCGATGAAACGCAAGAAGAAAGAGAACCCGTGCGTTGGCGATGTCGGCGATCTTCTTTTAGAGATGTTCGACGGCGAGAACGGAGAAACCTTCGAGAGAGCCGCATCCACCTACTGCGCGAAACAGCAAGTAGCTCTGGATGCTCTGCGAGATCGTCGTCGCAAAGATCCGAAATTAAATTCCTTCCTGAACGAGATCGAGGCCAATCCCCTTTGTCGAAGATTACAGCTCAAAGATCACATCCTGACCGGGATGCTTCGATTGACTAAATATCCTCTACTCTTTGAGAATTTGGCGAAATACACGCCGGACAGCAATGAAAAGGAGAGAGCCGCAGTTTTGCGAAGCCTCGACCGAAGTAAGGAGATTCTCAGTTGTGTTAACCAAGCGGTACGCGAGGCTGAGGATTATCAAAGGTTGGCAGAAATCCAACGTACAATTGATAGATCCGCGTTCGATAAATTCGATCATCCGACCGTACAGGAATTCAAGAATCTGGACATCACGAAACGTAAATTAATCTACGAGGGTCCATTACAATGGCGTAGAACCGAGCAAAACCGAGCGAAACCGGTTGATTTGCACGTAGTGCTGCTCGATGACACAATACTCCTGTTGCATCGACAGGACGAAAAGTACCTGCTGAAATTCATCAACCCAAATCAAGCGAACTCGGTGTTGAGCCCTATTGTGAAAGTATCCACCGTTCTCGTTAGGCATAACGCCGTGGATAAAAATTCTCTCTACTTGGTCAACACATCGCAAAATGGAGCGCAAATTTACGATTTGGTCGCAGCTTCGCCTGCAGAACGAAAGCAATGGTTTAAGCACATCTCCGAGGCAGCTGAAGCGTACAAGGCTCGTGATAAGCAAGGTAGAAGACCTACTCCACCTACTACACTGCCAGAAGAACCTGGACCTACGATCGAAGATCCTTCTTCAATGGAACACGACAATATTCCTAATAAAACTGATCAGGAACAGGAACACGAATCGGAGACAAAGGAATCCGTGCAAGATACTAGCACGGAGCAAGAAGAATCGCCTAATACTCCTGGACCTGAAATCTCAAGGACTGATCAAACGAAACAACAACAATTACACTCGTCTGAACAATCAACGACAGGTTTCGTGATTTGTGTGATGATTTAAAATGTCTGAAGTCTTTCAAATTATCTTATTTTTAAAATATTTTTTCTAATTAGTTACAGGAGAACCATTACGATTGGTCACTTGCACACAAGCATCGTTAATCGATCCGCTTGAAGTTCACGTAGAAGTACCACCTGTACATGTTGCGGAACCGGTGCTTACACCAATAGGTATATTATTTGTTAACATAACGATTTATATGTAGATATTTCACAAATAACGTGATTATTTTCTCTGAATTTTCAGAATGTCTTAGAAGAAAAGATGAGATAATTAAACAAGCTTTAATCGAAAAACAGTTATTAGTAGCAGATATATTAAATATTCCGAAAGAAGATTTCGAACATGTAGCAGACATGGCGTCCGAACCATCAAGCATGGAAAAAGAACCTGCTGAACTTATACTCGCTGCTATTAGTCAAGGTATTTTTATTAGCAAATAATAATTGTTTTATCACTATATGTAAATTATTTTACAGAATAAATTCTTTATCTATTAATTTTACAAATATCTTTAAAAATATGAATATTTCCCTCCTTTTTTTCTTTACAGCGAATCAATTGGTAGGAATGTTAAATTCTGCATTAAACGTGAGTGAAACGGAAACTGTTCTTGCATCGCGTGGAACCTCGACATTAGCAACACCACCAAGTTGCGAAGCGACTGGCTGTCCATCATCACGAATGCATTTTCATCCTCAGCAACCAGCGATATCCATTGCAAGTTTACAACCAGTGTGTCACTCTTTAACCTCCCAATTGTCACAATTACTGGTAATAATTTGCTTTTTAACAATAAATCTATACATTTAAAGTCGAAAAAACATAATGCTTTTTAAATAAAAATATATTTTCTTATTTTAGGAAATTATAAAAGAGAGGGAGGAGGAACGGGAAACACTAAGAAAAGAATTACGCAGAAGCAGAGAGCGTCTTCATGCTTTTGATGCAGATATGCAACGTCGTGAATTTTCAGAAACATGCACCGCATCAAGCCAAACGGAACCCAGTTAGTTCTTTACTTTTTTAATTTTTTAGAATATAAGTTGATAAAATTTGTTGATCTACATTGGCGACCGTATATTTACGTACGATTAGCAAAATTAATTTTTATTTGCTGTAATTAAGAAAACTGCAACGTACGCAAGTAGCTGTCCGTTACAAGATCAGTAACTTGAATTACAATTCTTACAAAGTACTTGATTTCCTGAAGTAAAAGGATTCTCTGTTAATTTCTTTTCTTTTTTGTGATTTTTAGGTGAAATTTTAAATACGGATAGCAGTATTGATGATCCCACTCGTGATGTAAGGAGCATAATTTAATATGCTACTGAATCCAATTTCTTACTTCTTATATTATTCTCACATTATAAATTTAATGTTACCTTATTCACAGGAATTTGTAGATGCACGTGGTGAATCCGAAACAAATGAAGAATCAGAACACATGGAACATGAAACAGAAACAATAGTAATGGGGGATAGTGTTGGTTGAAACGTGCATAACATTGTATTAAATAATGTCGACCAGGTGCATTTCACGAGCAAGATCGTTTCCGAATGCTCATACTGGAAGAAATCAAAATTATGTAAAAAATGACAAATGGCGAGTAGCTGTTTATGGAATACAATAATATTAGATACATATTTACAGATGGGTCAATGATTAATCATACCTTTGCCAAAGATTTTATGTAACTGGATCTACATGACGTAATAACATATGCCCATACGTCGTATTATATCGATGACTGGAAATTACATCTACAATTTTTTATTGCCAGTAGTATAACGATGCAATTTCTGAAATAATATGGTGAAGGAAATGTTTTCGAAAAAAGTAAAGAGAACTCGAAATAGATTGCTAAATTTACTCAAGTTTAATCTCTCTACAATATATACATAATTACGCAGATTAATAATTTAAGTAGGAGCTTTATATGATTATTGAAGAATTCTTTTACTGTGGATTATTTTAAAATCTACACTGTTATAGTATTCTGACGATACTTATTACTGTATAGAAGTTGTTACACCGTGTCTTACATGACGTCGATTTCTATAAGATATTGTTTTATATATATCAATTTGTATACTGAAAATCTTTCCTTAAGATGCTTTTTAGGAAACAAGTCAATTCTTTCGAAGTTACTTTAAAATACTTATTGTTAGTGCATTTTATACAGAAACATTTATGTAATTGTATTGTACGCCTTTAGAACAATTTAATCGTTCATCTCGAGAAACATACTTTTTGTGATCTGATACGGCATATTTGGAACCAGCTGTGTTATTATAATAATCTAATAGTTATGACATATAATTTGCATTTATCTAAAGATATATAACCAGAAGATACGTCGATATTTCAACATATACAGAATAACAATTCTCGACGCTATATTATTATTGAATAACACTTTCACGTACTTTCCTTATATTCTGTGACCAAATGTTCAGGATATTTAATCCAGAGGCGCAAATGACGATTTTAAATCGGTTTTCTAAATCGTATAAAGTAAAAAGCAAATGTGTTTGTATTCTAATATTTATTATTATCATGACTATAATTATTATTATTGAAATTATTGCTGCCTTTAAGTATTATTTTTACAATTTATAGTAATTTTAATAATAATAATTTAATAACTACAATCGATAGAAGAGAACTTAAAACAATGTGAAAGCCAATTCGAAAAGAAGTTACTACTAAGAAAAAGAAGAAAAATAGCTGAATCTCATAGAATGCTAAGGAACAACTCAATTCTATATTTTTATTAACGTAGTTTACATTAATAATATGTTGAAAGTACTGAAATTTCGATCAATAAATTTCTTAAAAACTTTATTCTTAAATTAAGAAATATTAAGTTAAAAGATATATTTAAGTTTTAAAAGATAGAAAAACTATTAAATTATTAAAATTTATATAACTATATTAATACAATGTATTAATATTGTGCAATGTATTTCATTATATCGTTTTTGTACAGTATATTAATACAGTGTATTAATTCATATTTTTCTTTCATTTCTTTTATCGATATTTTCTTGTTTAATTTCTTGTTTTTTTTCCGACTTTTTTAATCTTTTTCTTAAACGTATAACATGAAAAACATGAGCATTTAACTTGTCACAAAATCTAATATAATGAATTAGAAAATTATGTTTACAAAGATAATTAAAATCTTTTAAAACGTACATTACTAATAACAAAGTTGTAATAAAATTCAAACAAATATTTGAAACCAAATCATTGTAAATAATAAGTAATCCATAAAGTATAAAATTAATCTGTATTATTATCTATCTTGTTGCATTAAATTATGAGTTGTATAAAACTGCAAATCATCTTACTCCTCTTACAATAAAAGATTTGCACATTTTAGTAAAGATTTAGAAAAATTACGAAATTAAAGTATCTGTGTCCATGCCATTTACGTAAACAGTAATAATATTTTTTATTGTATAAAATTCTATAAAATGAAAAGTTAAAATTACCCAGATGAAAATTAATATAAATAATCAAATGCAATAAATTTTGTCATATAAATAATTAATGAAATTACGAATTTGTATGTATTTTGTTAACTTCTCCATATTATTTACTAATGGCATTTGCTTTGCAAAATAATATTTGCCTCTTGGTGCTATAGTTGCCTAAATGAACACAATCAAGTTCCTCTTTTGAATGTAATGGAATTTAGGAATAGAAATAAGAAAGCAAAAATTTGTATACTATTTGTAGAATCCTGAACATGACTGGTAACTTCAAAATTATCAATATTCAAAGATAAGAAAAAAAACGATAACTAATATAAAACATTTTTACAAACGAATTTATAGTAAATAAATATGTACAATCATGCATAGATGAAATGCTATAAAAAATATTTTACAGCTTTTTAATTAACATTAACATTGATTTGTTAATGAAATTTTCGAATTAGAAAACACAGTTGGAGTAACAAAATGTACTACTCTTTACATAACAAAGGACTGATCGTGCAAAAAAGACTTACCTGTTTACATAAAATCTTTGCTACTACTAAATACTAATAATTCCCTAAAATAAGATAGAGATAAAATGCGAATGATTATAAATACATTACCATGTATATGTATAAAGTATTTAATAACATTATTAGTTGATATTATTGATTATTATATTATTATTGCATTAAAATACTTATTAAATTGTAAATTATCTTGTAATTTTTTTACATTCTTTTGAAGCCTGCACGAACAACCCCTATTTTCAATTTTTCTATAATTACTAATAATAATATATATTATTGTGTAACTACATATTCTTCCAGAATATAAAGTAATGATAAAAGTATCAAGTACAGATCTGAATATATTTAATTTGTTATTATTGCTTTAATTTTTTTATACTTGAATATTTTATGAAAATTAATTTCAACAATTTATATTTCGTCTATGTTAATAAATAAATTCAACATTATTGAAATACAATTTCATTATTATTACCATAAAGTTTCTTTTTAAATTTATATTAATAATTCTTATAATTTACAAAATTCGATACATTTAAAACTTATTTTTATATAACAATAGTATTTAAAAATAAAAACACGTGAAAAATTAATTCTAGGACTAAAATTAAAAATTTTGAAGCTTCCGCGCGCATTTTGCTGTGTTACAGTATCACCAACATTAAAAAAAGTGTTTGATATAAAGATGCTTAGTCAATTCATGTATGTCCCTCGTCTGTGGTTTTAATAGAAACTCGTTTACTCACTATTGGAATCTAACCATATATATACATTAAAATATTATTGTAAATATAGGTTGCTAAATGTCCCTTCTACGCAAAGGACAGGTTTATTCTTTTATTTATTTCATATATATATAAATTTCGTCATTTGTATTTTCTCTAAATTTTAAGTTTTATTTATACATTTTAAATATCTTTCACTTTGATTTTACATAAATTAACTTGCTATTTATTTATTTCACTTACAGCAATGGGGTACTTTTGCATGTGTTTGGCACATTTTCGATGCAACTTGGCAAGATCCATTTAAAAGTGCACATTTGATAAAAAAGTATCTTATGGGATTACATAAACCTATATATCATCCTTTGAGTATGTCTCATTATGTACATACATATATATTCATTTGATATTGTTTAATATAATATTACAAATTGAAAGATTAACGCAAATATTTACATGTTAATATTTTTTATATAGATCAGTGTGGTGACCATGTAATAGTAATAAACAGCAAAGAAATTGCATTGCGCGGAGACCATTGGCAGAAACGAGTGTATTTTCATCATACTGGATACCATGGTGGTGCTACTTGGACTCTTGCATGGGAATTACATAGTAAAGATCCTACAATGGTAATTATTATTAATTAGATTTTGATAAAATACTTATATATTCAAGAACTTTAATGTTTTATTATATTTTTCACTTATAACATATAGATTATAAAGAAAGCAATTTATTCAGCAATGGATGGAACTCTACAAAGAAGATTTACTATGCAAAGGTTACACATTTTTCCTGATGATAATGTCCCCAAAGAAATGTTAGAAAATGTAAGCAATCAAATTAAACAATTAAGACCTGTTCCAAATAGATTATATGAAATTCCACAAGAAGAAAGAGATAAAATCCCAAGGCTTATACAATATCCTTCCGATTATCAGCTCAAATAAAGTTATATTTATAAATTTAAAATAAATTATTATATAAGTTTAAAAATTTTGATTGTTTTATTTTGTTAGATTGTTGTAAAAGTAGTGAAAAGGTATTGAAAAATAAATTGAGAAAATTTATATAACATTTACATTTATTTACAAATTATGAAATAGATTATTTACTGGTGATTGATAACACACCTTTAGGTTTTAATTGACTATCCAAAAATTTTTGTTTTTGTTCCTCCTTTTCTTTCATTAACTTAGCATGTCGTTCAACTGCATAATCAACTTGTTCAACAAGTTGAATAATTTTTCTCTGTAAATCAATCATTTAATTAATTATGATAGTAAAATTTCACAAAACAAGTTAAAAAAAATTTAAAACAGTACCATGTAATCTTGGTGTTTTTGTATGCGCTTCAATTGTCTTGATCCATATGCTACAGGTTTATTGTCTTTAAAGGAATAATCAGATAACGTAACTAATGGACCAGTACTATTTGGATTTTTTGCTAAATTTTTCCTGTAATTATTAAATCATATGACATTTTACAATTAATACATAAATTTATATCTTATGTAAAATTTATTCTTACGCCACTCTCCATTTCTGGTTCAAGTATGTTGGAAAAGATATATGAAATTTATTAACACAGACAGTCAAATCTAAAAAATAAACATATAATTAATATTTCAACAAATTCAAAGTTTCTCAAGAAATTTAATATTTTTAATTTTTTAAATTAATATTTTAATGAAAGTAGTTACTATAAAGCACTAAATTACACTAACTTGTACAATAACTTGTTCGCAAGATTATTTTCGTCGTAAACAGTGACATTTTATTTCAATAATTTTACTTAAAGAAAAATTTATAATCCATGAAAATAGTATTAAATACACATGTAAACCATAGAATATATATTGCTGAGAACTGTCATCTATTAGATAAAGAGAATACTAGTGCGCAACAAGAATAATTGGACAGATTAGTTCCCTCCTTTTGCCGTTATGTGGTGATAGTATTTCAATATCTATGAATTTTTATTTGAAAAAGACTAATTAACAAGATTACAGTTCATTATTCAAGTCTCTCAGTATATATCTACGAGAAAATCTTTATTTATTCAGATATCCTGTTATACTGCATTGACAATATTGCATGTGATATAAAAATAGTGAGATTTAAGAGCTTATAAGGTTGGCAATATGGTGCTAAAAATAGTGAGATTTAAGAGCTTATAAGGTTGGCAATATGGTGCTAATTCAAGTGAACTAAAATTATTATTCTTTTCACAAAGAATCCTGGCACATAGAAAGTCGAGTTGGAAAGAGGACTGTTTCCCAAAGCATCAGTCAACGTGTAAATGCAAAATGATGTCTTTGGATTCAGGAATTGAAACGAATAACAATTCACTCGATTATTCAATCGTCCAAAACCGAAATTTGATCACAGAAGAAATTAACAATGTTAGTTCCAATTCAGCTTCCACAATAACAACCAATAGTGAACAAAGTGAAACAAAAGAAGTCAAACCGGATATACTTCATAACAAATTTAATTCGGATTTGTCTGTTTTTTTATCAAACGATGATATTCCAAATTCTATTCCAACAAGTAGTTCCTCACCGTGCAATGATGTGTCTCCTGTAAGTATTGCTTCTTTTGTATAAATTTTTTTCGTTTTTTTTTTCATTAACTTGGTTTAATATCTTTTTTTTCTTTTTATGATTGCAATTATTATTAATAGATGAAAACTATTAATTTCTACTATAATAAAGCTATTACAATGAACAAGGAAATTAGAACAATAGATGATTAATTTAATAACTAATTTTCTTTATTTGAAAAATATTGTATAAATTTTGAGAAGTGATTATGACATAACATTAATAGTACATAATTGAAAATAAATTTTTGCAGGTTTCCTCAAAATCACCTGTGTTTCAACCTTACAAATATAAATCACCTGTGTTTCGACCTTATAAATATGAACCACCTGTGTGGAAATCTTCCAAATGTGAATCACTCTCACGTGAACCACCCAAGGTAGAATGTTATGAACTACTATCAACCAAACCATTATTAATGAATGGTAAGTTTTGTTTATAATAATAGTTATAATAAGACACAGCAAAAGAAATGTTGATAATTACATTGTACATATTTCAACAACATATTTATCTTTCTTTAATGATATTTTGTATGTTGTTTTTTTCAGAATATGTTAACAAAATGAAAGTTATCAATAAACCACGTAGAAATCAACATCTTATTTCTGTGTTTGACATTTATAGTCGTCTAATTGAACATAGAATGAGAATGGCAGCAGCTACAAACAACACTATTATGATGAGAGATCTTTTAAATTCTGGTGTTTCTCCTAACTGTTGTGATGTACAAGGAAGAACTCCTCTTCATCTTGCCTCTTGCAGGTAAATTTTGATCAGCATATCCAATTGTTAATAAATATTTTATAATATTAATATTACTATTACTATTACAGAGGTTATACGGAAATGGTTCATTTGTTATTACAACATGGTGCAGATCCTAATATTCGTGATTCTGTAGGCAACACGCCGTTACATTTAGCAGCTGTGACAAGTAAAATATCTGTAGTAACATTACTTTTAAATGCAGGTACAAATCCCTTGTGCTTAGATCAATATGGTTACAATCCATTACATTTAGCACAAACAAAATTAAAATTATTACAAAATTGTAAAGGAGAGGATATGGCAAAAATCAAAGAGGAAGTCCAGAACATAGTTAGTATGTTGTTGGCATATTTACAAAAACATAAAGATATTCATAATCGGATGGAAACCTTGAGTAACTTGTGTTCACGTTTATCTTTATCAAATGTGTCTGATCAAGTTCAAGATGATGTAAAAGATTTGTTGGCTAATTTAGATGCTCTATCTTTAACACAGTAATTACTTATTTGTTTTAACAAACTATTACTAAAACATTAAATTAAGTATGTTGGTTTATTGCTGTACTATATGCCAACGTGAAATTTTATTACTTTTTTTTCTTTATTTAATCAATTGGTTTAAGCGCTAAATAATTATATAATTTTAAACATATAATACAATTTTACAAATATTATAAATTATACAAATAGTGCAAAAACAAAAGAATAAGGTTTATTTCAAATTTCTGTAGCATTCTTTTTTTTTATGAGATGGTCAAAATTATGCTTTATATTGTAGTTTTGAAGCTGCAAATAGAGTATAAAAATAAAAGCTGTAATTTTACTGTTTATAGATATTGATAAAATAAAATTACTGTAAATTTATTTTTATAAATCTTGAAAATTTGTATATCTTCTATATCAGATATATATATATGACACATATATACTTATATACATTTTTATGTATATTAGTTAATTTTTTCAGTAATTTCTTTTTATACTAGTATTTTTTTTTAATTTTGTTAATTTTTTAAGTTTTTAAACAATATAAAATAATGAAGATACAAAAGTAGACTGCAAAATACAACATATACTTTTTACTTCCGTCCTGAATTTGAACTGTTTTAGATTATATAATATTTTTAAAATTTTGAGTGAATATATTAGCCAACGAATGAAGTATGTTTTTTAATGCGTTTTTAAAAATATTGTGCTCTTATTCATCTTCACAAATTAGAAAAAGAATCTTAAAGTGCATTCCTAACGCACTTTTTAAAATATTTTGTTTTATATATCGTTAGAACTTTAACTAATTTCTCAACAATGAACAGCTAAATATTGTAACTATTGTTTTATATGTTCTTTCATTTTCTTTGCAGCCTTTGTATCAACTATTAAAATTACATAAATGTATGAATCAGTAAATAATTATATATATCTTTTATCTTGATTTATTTTGATCTGTTTTGATCTAATTAAAACTGAATGAAGTATTCAGTGTTCAAAATTGAACATAATAAAAATTTAGATGTGTAATTTATTATTAATAATTGATCTAAAAATATTGAATGAAATTTTTGCTTGACTGATATACTACTTTTTATTCTTATATGATACTGAAAAGATAGTAAAAGTTGATGTAATTTTTCAAATATGATATAAAATGAGTGAATTGTATATGAGATAAATATTAATACCAGGATTAGTATGATTTTTCAAGTGTGTTTTTAAAAATTAGATTCTAGGTATGTGTGATATCAATTTTGCTATGATAGGGGTACAATTTATGATCACGATACTTCTCTAGGAATAGAATTGACAATCGTGAAGGATCATGTTTGTATTGTCTATATAAACTCGTAAGCAATTTATGTAACTACTTTATATGAATTGTAAATAAGAAATTTTTTATTAGCAATACTTATAGCAAATAAAAAAAAAAATATCTTATTTCATAGGAACTTATGATCATCTAACTTTCCCTGCGTTTAAGCCACTTCAGTCAAATATATTAGCAAATTTTTATTTTTCTTCCCGCATATATATTTCAGTTCCTTTCTTTCTATTTGCTTGTAACTTTTTTGTAGTTACATACATATAACAATATGTACTGCATTGAGAAATCATCGTTTGAGATTGAATGAAATTTATTTTGATTAATTGAATTAGAAGAAAATTTATAGTGATTTTCCTCAATATAAATATTGAAATAAATAATAAACTACAATTTTATTTTTTATATTTGTAAATATGTTAACGTTTTTATAAATAATAAATATTTTATGATCAATTTCTATGCTGTCCCTGTAAACTGCAGACTTTATCATAAGATCTTTCTATACAACTTCTATAACTATTCGTAGAATTATGAAGATAATTTAGTGTAATTTATATTTATATTGGTATACTCTCTTAATATCTTATGCTGTGATAAGTACAAGTATATAATTTCTAGGTCATAGAAATGACATTCATCAAATCAATTTTAAATAAACTACGATGATTTTGTGTAAAGAAATTTATTATCACCTCTGTATTCGCTATCATATTAAATAACTTTCATTATTTTCGAAAATATTAACGATCGTTCCGCTGAAAAATAGCGGAATAAGAAAAATTAGTATTATACATACATATTAATCTTATTGATGATAAATCAAATTTTTTTTATTTTCAGCAATTTAGTGTTTTCCTAAGAGTATACCAAAATTTAGCATTTCTTTCTTTTTTTTTTATACAACGGTATACAATTATTTGCTCTATTTTTAATAATACAATATATAATAGAGATAAATTAACAGAAATGAAAAAAATTATTAAAAAATTATGTTCAACAGAATTACATTTGTTAAAAATTTGAGGATAAATATTAAACAGAAATTTTATTTAGTATTTTATATCTTAATTTGAAAATCCTTACTAGTCATATTTCTACAAAAGATCTGTGAAGTAATTATTTAATTATAGTTATTGTTAAATTTTTAATTGTCGATCCTTAGAAATTTTGTTTATTAGTATATTTGAAAAAAATTGGTTTTAATTCATTCTCCCTCTCTAAATACAGTTCTTTTATATATGTTAATCAAGATCAAAAATCATTTAAAAAGTGCTATATGACTAGAAAGGATCAAATAGAACTTTTTATAGTAAGCATAAACATATTCATAATTACAAAAGATAATTTTCTATTACAAGTGTGCCATTGAAATCTTATGGATATTTAACTTGGAATATCTTTTGTACATAATTAATTTGCAAAATTATAAATTTGATTTCTTCTTTATGCGTGAAATGAAAGTGATTGTCTGAAGATAACAAACAAAACTTGATATTATTTCCTGACCTCTTTTTTTGTTTTGTGCCTTTCTGTAAATAAAATTATCGTGTTCCTTTGACTTTTGGAAAAACGTTAATAATTTACAAACTCTTCTGTATTCTTTTGTACGGCATGTAAAACAATGAATGTAATTGCTTTTTTTACTTCGTGGAAAGTTTAACCACTTGAAATATATACAAGTGTACATGACGATTCTTGACATTTTGGTACGAACAGGTACGAACAGAGAATTTGGCACAAAACTAAAGATAAATTCTTAAACTAAATAATATAAACGAGGAAAAGGAAATCATCCATTATATATACTTCTTAATTATCTTTTCGCATCTCTTGGCACAAATTTACAACATTGTAATTACATATAAAACAATACAATTTATACAAATTATTATTATTAATTATCTCTATAAAAGTGCCTTTAATAGCTATGAGAACATCGATGAAACTTCTTTATGATAAATAAAAGCTCTTTGTTTCGATATTAAAGCGCAACTATATAACAATATGCAAGATCATTTCTGCAATTTTATACAAACATCGTTTCGAAGTTGTTACGCGGTTGTTAATCAAACATTTCTCTGGTGTTTTCTGGTTTCTGTTTTTTCTTTTCTTTTTTTCATCCTTAATGTTCCGCATTTTATCCGTTAATTATTATGATATGTTCTTACGTCGGATAAATCGTGGCTAATAGAATCTCGAAAAAATATCTCGTGAGCATAAGACGGTATCTGTGCGTTGTATCGAAAGATTGACATGTTCTTCCTTTAACCTAAAAATGCATCTAAATGTACAAGATTTGAGCACTATCGCGACTAAATCAATACTACAGCGTTGGCATTTAGACTGCGTGACAATTACAGTCCGGTCGATAAAATGTGTACAAGCTTAAAAAAATTTGATCGAGAAGATCAAATTAATTCTTTTGTGCTTGCAATGGAAGCTATTATATGCGTAACGCTATTATAATTGTTTAAGAAATACAATCTATGTACTTATATTACTGAAAAAATTGCCAGACAATTTTGAACGGAAGAAGCGTATAAAATTCTCAGTGAATTTTGATGATAGTTTCTAATAAATAACAAGGAGAAACATACATCTAATCGTCGAGTTACTCACTGGTACTTATTACTATATTTTTATAACATTGGTTTCGATTCATATCTAAATTTCATAATCAATACGTATTTGTGTAAGTCGAGGATTAGCTGTCTATCATTCGATCAATGTGCTACTAAGCTCAACAATAGTACTTGCTAACTAGGATAAAGCCCCATGAAACATTTTATAGTTGCACCCATTATATCATATAGGAAATAGTTCAAAAACTTACGATTTAGGCTAGCTAATAAAATTTAATGATCACTAGTTAACCAGCACTATTGAAGGGTGTCACGGGATGATTCGAAGTTTTATGCACTCTTTTATTTTTAAGATACTTGTAATATCCGTAGATTGAAAGTATAAAAAATGAATTAAATTACAGAATTTTTACAGTTATACAAACGAAAATAGTCATTAATTTTTAGACTTTTCTTGAAAAATGAACATGTTATATAAAAGAATTTTAATTTTCGTTAAATGCAAATTTATGAGATGCAATTAGGAATGTAGTTAAAAATGCATCGAGAATAATTTTTATTACAGTTAACATGATCATATAATAATGTAATAGTACTGAATAACTGCTTCGAGAGAATAAAATGAAAGAAAGAAGAAGACTTAACGCATGTTTATTGTGATGTATAAAACATACTCCATAAAGCTTCAAACAATAGTATCGGATCATCCCGTACAAACAATAAACCTCTACGAAATAACAAATTGAGCTTATATAAACTATGGCTGCATTGATCTCATTAATTTATACGTACTCGTATACATTTGATGGAATGATTTAACTTCACAGTCTAGAATATACATCTATCGCGATTCTCTGAGCTAAATTGTATTTACGTATCGCGAATTCGAACATATTAATACAGTATTGTCACCAGGACCATGCTACCATAATATAATATCTTATTGAACTTAAGATTGTACAATTTGATTTCCATTGCTAACTCCGTACGAGGTGTAATACTAATTTGTATCAAGGAGACATTACCGACGCTAAAGATGGAAATATCTCGGCTTGTAAGGGTCCATAATCTACTTTTTCTCCATCCACTGTAATGTAACCGTTGGTTCCTTCTGGTTCTATTCGGAACGCCTTTACCGGTATCATGTCGACGCCAGAACGTGTTACATGGGTGCCATTACTTAAACCCAACAGGAACTAACAAACACAGTAAACAATTCTTAAAATATCATTATCATTGTTTTAAACTTGATATTAATTGCATCATAATAATTTATTCTTAAAAATTTGTATATTTTTTTATTTATAACAGAGACAGTGATTCAAAACCTTATATATTAATCTACTTGTTTTTAAATAATAAAATTATATACTTAGCTCTTTGTGATCAAAATCTGTTGGTTGATAATAAATTGATAAGTTTATAAAATAGCTTAAATATGTGGTTGACAGATAAATCTAATCTCGTTTACTTATTACTTATCTATCAATCGTATATTTTTAAAGACGTATGGGTTTTTAGACCAAGTATAATTTTATGATGATGCACTGTATAATTTATACAGATGGATAGATTAGGCTCACAAAGAGTTAAATTATTTTACTAATAAACAAATAGGTGTTTAATCTTTAAGAGAATTTCATCTGTTTGATAATGAATTGAGATGTCAGAAGTATTGTTTCTAATTGAACTATTTACCTGGAGCAAATTGGCTCGAGTAATTCCGGCTTTCACTATCATGAGCCAAATAATACCGTCCGCCAATTTGGCACGAGGTGCAAAGAAATAATCTTGGCCCAAATGAGATTGATATGCCGCATGCACCATAATGAACTCTCCTGAAATTCCAAGCACGCACAAATAAATTTATTGAACAATTCACCAATTTACATATCAATTAATATAATATTTTGAAAAATTGCAATAATATTTTATTATAATGTCATTTAAAATTAACATTTCTCCACAACTTTTAAATGGAAATCTAGAATACTATTGTACAAATGGTATAATAATGTCAGTACATTTGTTTGTAAATTTTCATCCATTTGTATCGCATTCTTATAGCCTTACTCACAAACTGGCTACGTATTCATGTACAAATACGGATTATAATCAGTGATACTACTTGCACGATGTCTGTCTTTGCTATTTTTTATAACGGGAAGCAAATGTACCAATGTTACCAAGTTTAGCGTCGCAGTGGATAAAGCTTCGAATTAATATGTAAGGTAGCGCAGGATGCATGCAGGCCATTAAGGGATAAACTGACATACATATATCTTGTACATAAATTATAACTTATCATCTGTAATTTATATATACATCGGATAATGAACTTCAAATGCTTTTCTTTCTTATAGAAAGGAATTATTATTATTTATTTTACCTTCAATTTGCGTCCAAGAATTTGGTACTTCAGAAGTTAAGGCGGGCAGCCTCGACGATGGACCATACATAACTTCACTATTGTTTTCTGGATCTTAATTACACATAGATTTTAATTGTAATTATATATGCATCACTATTTTATTATACGCACTATAAACTTAGCGGTACCACACAGAAGCTCATAAATGAATTCAAATAGTTGTAGATAATCGATTGAACTAATTAAGAAACTAAATCAATTTTTTAGCAGCTTTTACTCTATAAGAGTCATACATAAAATATTTACAAGCAAGCATTTTAAAATAAATAAGACAGAGATATGCGTATAACAGTACACAATATGGGGAACATTTCAACGGGATTATTAGTATACTAATTATTAAAAGCTTACCAACATCTCCGTTGTTAGGATCCTCAATGCTATGATAGCTAGAAATTGAACCCGTGCTAAAGTAAGTTGATTTCGCGGATGTCGCAGAGTAGAAACTGTCTAGCCTTTGTCTTCTCTCAGCTTCCGTTTCCAACGTGATATTTTCACTTATTATTTCGTTATCGTCGTAGCTATCGAACGATCCGTCCAAAATAGCAGGATCCCCATCGAGTGCATCGTGAAAGCTCTTTGATTCACTGATTCTGCTGTACCTAAAATATATGAGAGAATTATTTTTATCGGATTTATTATAGAAGAACGAATTTGCAAGACAGATGGTACTTTGAACAAATTATATCGTCGTTATCGTTCACTTTAAATCCATACAAAGTATTCCAAACATGGACAAAAATATCTTTCGGCTGACCTTGTGCATATTTAATTAAGCATTCGACACGATTCTTTTTTTTTTTTATAACGATAACACATTTTACGTCGATTTTACAGTTAATGTAGAGTTGACGTACTGAATCTCGTTTCGCTACAATGCATATGTATTATGCACTATATGCGCAAGATGGTACGTGAACTTGTGGCATATGCATATGCAAGTACATTTCGGTTGTTATAAACTTACGTAAATCTGACACGTGTATTTGTGTTTCTCGGAACAGTTTATAACATATCTATCCATTTTTTGTGAACAAGTGTAGTGTTGTTACTATAGATGGAACAGATAATTAAAGCATTATTATAATACTATCCTACTACTATGTAGTATTACATATATATATACTATAGTACAACGTATATTCTACTATATAATACACAGTATTATATGCTATGTATTGGTATCAATACCAGAGTGTCAGATTACTTTCAAAAAATAAATATAATTGAAGTTTTAGTACAAGTACTATTATAATACCATCTTGCTACAATAATGTTATAAGCGTTCTCCTTATATTAGCAAACAAAAATTTTCACTTTGTTCTCTCCCGCTTGAAAATGACCAAATTCCATTTACAATTAATTGCTTCGAACACGCACTGTTGCCACTTTGCACATGTAAAAGATAATGCGCGATAAGACGTACCGATCTAGATCGTCACCGCAACTCCTTGAATGCGATATCTGTGTTTCCTTCGCGTACTCATTGTAGGTCTTTCCATTACCTAAACTATCCACGGACGGCAGTTTATCGCAAGGTAAATAAGACACTTTCCCTTTGTACGTTCTCAATCCTATCAGCCGGGCAATAGTCCATACGGTGAATCTCTGACCGCCTATCGCACGGAGACGTTCACTCTCAATGTCAATGTCGGCGAGCAAGCCCCAGCCGACCGATAAAAATGAAAATAGAATCTGACTCCTCGTCTCAACCCGTACCAAATCCATCTGCGCTTTCTTGAACTTCACCACGGACAGCGCGCTCACGAGAAGAGGATTGTAATCGTACGGTTCCCTGAAATGATATTCATTAGTATTAGTATAATGTAGTATAATATAATATTAGTATAACTTTATACTATAGTATAGTTAGTATAAGTTTATACTATAGTATAATTAGTATAACTTTATACTATAGTATAATTACTATAATATTAGTATAATTTTCTTCTGTAATGTGATTGCAATTTTTTTAAATTTTCGTCGTTCTTCTCATTTCTTCACGTTTGCGTCTCTTCGAATATCTATCGAAAGCCAAAATACATCAAACATAGTAAAATTTATATATAAAATCATATTTACATTTTTATTGATTGTTATTTGCGTTTATGTTATACATGAAATTGTATACTGAAATTAAATATTGAAAGACTGTATCCATTAAAATGCAACATCCATTTGTATAGATCTGAGGGGATCATCTTGTATTATATAAGTTTTCATAAATTTCGAGAACGTGTACGAAAACGAAATGCGGAGATTGCGACTGTGTGCGTTCTGTTTGTTGAATGATCATGAGATAAGAATGCTCGATCAGTTCGTCTAGCTGCATAAAGAAAATTGAATCATTTTGTCCCCCCATCTCTGTACCATAATTTTGTAACAATGAAATTTTCTTTCGCAATTTTTCTTTCCGCCCGATGCAAATTAAATGACTACTTTCATTCAGTCGTTATCGTTATCGCATTTCATCTAACTGTGCCTTCACTTCTTATTGTAAAATCGATACTAAATTACTCGATACTCAAAACAGAGTGCACCACCGTTGCAATTCTAAAAAGTTTTATTTAAATTTTTTTTTTTTTTTTGTTCATTTCTTGTACCGAAATAAATTTTAACTGGTATATATATTTCCAGGTATGTATTTTATAAAAATTTTATAAAACGAATAATGATCCAGATAGAACATCGCGTTTTATTATTAAAAACAAGCATCGTAAAAACATAAAACCAAAAACGTGCTTCCATTGTGTATGTATATCGAACGAAATCAAACAAGGCTACTTACAACGTGTTATCTCTCGTTACGGCTAAAGAATAAAGTTTGAACAAAAATTAAGGACGCGCGTACCCGGTATATAATGATTGACTTGTTGTGCTCGACCTCGCCAATAAGCTTGTATGAAACGACAAATATACTGGTACCAAGATATTTCGTGATAAAAATCTCTTTCATTATTCTTTCTTGCGTGCATTATTTGAAAGATGAACAATTTTCTTTTTTTTTTTTTTTTTTATTGCCAGTATCTCTTATCTGGCTTGATGCCATCAAGTAATTAGCAGGTAAAAAGATTGAATTGCTGTGAAATGTCAAAGTACTTTAACATTGATCGCGTTTGCTTGAAAAACTGTTTAGTTTATAAGCGGTATATGTAAATGCTTCGTTGAGTTACATAAGATAAATAACACCAGTCGATGCTATCTAGTTTTCAAATACCCTCTAATTGCAATGGTGAGCTAACGTTGTTGATAATTATTATTATCTTGTAATATATATATATATATATATCTTGTCCTATTTTTCCGAAATATTATTGCACTTATCGGCTCTTTAATTTCAGAAACATCTTTACGAAGGGACAAATTATTTATTTTAGAATGGAAGAATTTTTGTCGGAGTATCTCGGGTTATTTACAAGATTATTATCGTAAACTTAGTCGTAAGTTTAATTTGCGGTGGTAAGATTATAAGTGAAAGGATAAAACCCAGGTTGAGGAAAACTTAGACATTGGCATTAGGAGAAAACCCCCATACAAAGAGGGCATAAAGTATGAATTAGATGATCGAGAGTTAGAGAAAGTTGTTGAGAATCGTCGCTGAAAGCTCGTTGCATAGTTAAAGTCCTGAATTGCCAATTGATAGACTTACAATTAGTCGTGTAACCTGTTTAGTTGTATGAATCACTCGTAATCGCTGTTAATTGTACAATTTTCCTACATTATACAGATCTTTTTCTTTTTTTTAAAGTAAAAATAACGATTATTTTTCAATTATAACGCAATATCCCTTTTGTTCTGCAAAAACAAATCTAGCAAGTGATTTACACAACTTCGACGACAGTAATGATACTATGGAAAAAGTATATTCTTAAGGCACATACATGCATCACCTGTTTATGCAAACTTTTTTAACGGAATTTTTTTACAGCCATTTATGATATAATAGGCGAGTACTCAAAAAGCGGAAAAATCCTCGCCACTCTTCGAATAAGTATAAAATATGAAACGTATCTGTGAACGAAGGTGGAAATTTTCTGTTGGTCTGACGTTGATTAATTGAAAATAGTTCTACCTTGTGAATACTTATCTTGATACGACCAACAATACTCCGAAAAACAAATATGTACACAGGTGTTACAGTGAAATATACTTTTAATTATGTACTTAACATAAATTTATATAAATAAATTTATATAAATAAATTTACTTTCAAGACATCTAGAAAGTTAAAAAATTTGTTGCCAATTGTTTCACTGTTTGTCCAAAAAAAAAAAAAAAAAGAAAAAAACATGTGCATAAAAGTGATAGTTTTACGCTTCGTTTTTCGAATACGATATAGAGTAGGTAAAAGTTTTTCATGATGTATGAAATAAAAATGATAGGAACAAGTAAGTCGAGGATAACAGAAGCAAATTGAATTTCGCAAAAAAAAAAGTACAGGGACACGTGTAGCCTTTGGCGTTTTAATGGTTAAATGAAAATTAGGTCGATTTATCGTTAGTTTACCGTGCTTGACCGAGTTTTATCGTTTGACCGTTAAAAAAACACGGAACGTCGCAACTGCGTAACAACGTCAAACCAACCGAACTTGTTATTTGTAAATTACAAATCCGTCGATTGGAAAATTCAACAACCGGTGAGTTAATGATCGTGCCATAAATCCAAACCAATGTAGATCTCGAACATCTCGCTGTATATACAAAAAATGATAAATAAATCGCTATAGATTCGCGTGCCGAATGTTCATACATCAAAATTCATTTTATCGTAATTTGAATCGCCGAGTCGATCGATTCTGTAATTCCATTTAAAAGCCAAAGAATATTGAAACAAATGGCGCAGAGTGCGCGCTTGTTCGGAGATGGCTATCACGAAATTCATACCAATTCACAGAATAAATTGGTAACAGTGATGGCTGTTAAACGACGTTATGCCGCGCATATTTGTATTATTAACCCTTTGCACTGCTACAATATTCGATACAACGAACCAATATGGTTTAGATTGATGCACTCGCCTGCTAATACTTTCTTTAAACGGCGGTGCTCTGCTTTCTCTGTGCACGAGCTTTAATATTCTACAACAGTTGATTACTGAAACTGTTCAATCTCCACTTCAAAACGGCTTTAATAATTCAACCCCAGCGATGATCTGGTTCTATGTATCAAACAACGAATATTTCCCACTTCTAAACTTTGGGAAAACCCATTTCATTCTCGTAATATTAAATTCTCGTAGCCGTGCTGAAAATTTTTATTAATGATACGAAATTCGATGTGCATGCTCCTCACGTGTAAATGTTCGAAAAACATTTTCTGCGTTGCATGAAATAAGATTAACGCTGTAACGAGGCTCGACTATCGTGATTGCATTGGTCAAGTATGAAACAAAGATTTTTAAACGGTCGTAATTCATCGCGTCAATAAGTCCGAATATTCAATCGGATCACTTTTAACTAGTTATTATACCATTAAGACGACTGTATACTAAAAAGAAACTTACTCCACGTTTTCAGATTGATCTCAAATTTTACGAACATAATATCCTATTACTTGTTCCTCGTTACTGTTGTCAATGAAAATATCAAAATGTTCGATACGAGGCACGCACGTGAAAGTATAATACATGCTCGAATACTTTCGTGAGCCATCGTAGTTAAGTCCAATTAAATAGCACGTAAGTGCCCGTAACAAACACAACGTTGTTCAAGTGGTTCTCGCAGCCGCCGGTATAGATAAAAGAAAGCAATCAACAGAAAATCTTCGGCCGAAGATCTTCAGCAAAAGCGCCGTTAAAACTACAAACGCGTCGCCTGTTGGAATTGCAGAAACGCCTCTCCACCATGGATGCAAATAAACCGAACGAGCAACGGTTGCAGGCGGAAATAACGACTTCCTCGGGAACGACCCGGCCAGACACATAAAATAAATCACGGACCCGGACGGTCCTAAAAGGGACTTACTGTTTAGCGTACGCGATGGATTTCGCCAGGCCGTTGCCGGAACCGCATGGTATCACGCCAAGGGGTAATTCCTTTAGAGCTTTCTCCCAATCGGGCCTCTGAAAAAGCCCGTTTACTACCTCGAACACGATACCGTCGCCCCCGACCATCAATAGCCCGCTCCATTGATAGATGTCCCTCGTACGCACGAACTCGCGCGCGTAATTGGGACACTTGGTGATGTGAACCTCGTAAGGCCTCTCAGCTTCCGATAGAATCGGATGGATCCTCTTCTGGAACGTTTCCCGGCCCCTTCCCGGCCCGGACTTTGGATTCAGCAACACCAGAATCTTTCGCTGCTCACCTGGACACGCTGCAACCAATTCAAAGGTGCTTTTACTTTTAAAAGTTCTACGTTATCGCTTTGGTTTCACAACTTTTTCTCTATTTAAACATACTTTCTTTTAATTGACAATATTAGAAACCAGTAGAAGATAGTTTTTTCTTTTTTTTTTTACTTTTTTTTACTTTCAGTTCCTGCAAGATTTAATAAAAGCACCAAAGTGTATAAGGATAGATTATAAGACTATAAGATTATACGATAGAGCACGGGATAAATTAGTTTCATAAGATCTAGACATTAAGAATTAGTTACAGAGTTAGAAAATAAGAAGGTGCTTTTACTCTTAAAAGTTCTACGTTATCGCTTTGGTTTCACAACTTTTTCTCTATTTAAACATACTTTCTTTTAATTGACAATATTAGAAATCAGTAGAAGATAGTTTTTTCTTTTTTTTTTTTTACCTTTTCTTATTTTTACTTTCTGCAAGATTTAGTAAGAACACCAAAATGTTTAAGGATAGATTATGAGACTATAAGATTATACGATAGAGCACGGGATAAATTAGTTTCATAAGATGTAGACAATAAGAACTAGTTATAGAGTTAGAAAATAAGAAAGAGAGATGTAAAGAGATACACATTGTAAACCGGAAGTCATTTTAAGCCGCCTAGGCAAGGATTATAATAAATAAAATAAATAATAATAAATTATAATAAATATTTTCTTTTAATTGATGGTATATCAAATTTGAAAATTTTTCTGCCAATACGATTTTAACTTCTTGCACTGGAATCACGTGCCACGCAGAATTGCAATAATTGCAATATATTCTCAGTTTTAAGTATATATTTAAGTATAACCCAGGCAAAACAAATAATAAATTTATTATTTCTCGATAATTTTTATCCAGTGATATCGTACCGACGAGTTCAAAAGAAAAGCGACGAATTATTGTGTACGGTTCGGTCGCTCGTTATGGTCCGCAATCAGTTGCCGGCGCAAGTGGTTAAAGCAGCCACATACTATCTAATTACCTAAGTTTCCATTGAAGCATTTATTGAAACATCCTAATGATATTTTTGTAGTGATAAAAGCAGAACGTTTTAAATACTTTGTGTATTAATGAAATATCTTTCGTAATAGAGTTACGTTGACGAAGTCTTCGTTTTTAAAGTTCGTGTTGTCCCACGCGTTTTTTAACCGGTTTTGCTGGAAATGCTCAGTGTTAACTTATTTACGTGGCCGCGTGTTAAGGCACAGTCACTTTTACTTGTGTTACGTGCGCAATTTATATGTGATTTCTCACGAAGCTGTATGAGCATATTGTGCACGTTATTGCGATTCCTGTTTGTGCTGCAACGCTGACCATTTCCTCGATAATCATTTCAGTTTCGAAGTCACGCGAATAATTTCCTATCTATATTTCTAACTTCATCTTTTTTTCTTTTTTATTTTTGTAATTACAGTCTTACGTAAAACAGAACGTGCTTTCTTTCTAAACATTTTTTCAACTCGCTCTCAAATGTAAAATATCTTTTTTCTTTTTTTCAATTTTGCAACAAAATTTCAGAGTCATAATGTAATAATACATTATTATGATCTATATAAGTTTAAAACCTAATACAAATTTCAGATGTGAATTTAATCTTGAAACCTAGAATATCTTTGAAGATTTTATAGCAAATCCCTTGATCCGCATAATAATGGGGAAGTTCATAGTAAAAAGAAGTTAATCGAGGATAAAGAAAATTTCTAAGCAAGAAACCTTCGGACGATTACGTGATGTGTAACGCAATGAGCGTATTTAATCTTTGGAAGACGCCATTGCAGACACCCGCAGCAACCTCCTTTGCGGAGATTTCTCTGCAGTTTCCATCGCGTTCGATCTCGAGTAATTCCTAGTAAATGTATTATAATATATTCAAACACTTTTAATTTTAATACGGAGCATCGTGTTTGTTCATGTTTTCTTCGTGTGCAATAATTATATATAATTACTGGGTAATTCGTTTGCAATGTCTGCGTTTTACAATTTAAATCGTACCAGACTGAACATTTTTATAGTTGCTACGTGACAATTAGACTACGGATATTTATTCACTGAGGTTTATTTTATCCATTAAATGAATATTTTAAGTATATGGATTTTGGACATTACCCTCACAAATGCAGTAAAATTCGCAGTATGGACGACAATTAATGCAGAAGTGATAGAAAGGTAAAACGAGAGAATAAGAGTGAGAGTCAGTTTCATTGTGCGAAAACGAGAAGAAATAACGAAGATTAAACTACCAAAATGCGACTTCCAAATAGACAAAAACTTGCTTGCTAATTAAATTATAACTAAAATGAAGAGAAAACTTAACGATTGAATAGAATAATCACGGACACTTTGCTACATTTTAATCTCGGCAAAGTATGTATTATGTATTATGTATAATATAGCTATAAAATTTAACGACGCTAGAAGCAGACACATTCGTCCAAGCTCGTAAAACACGGAAGTCGATCTTCAAGGAGTCTAGATCTCCGGGGAAGAAAATAGATCAGCGTAACGACGACGAAGAAAAAGGCATAACGACTTTTGAACATTACGATTTTTCTATCTGAGCAATTTGAGCAATCTCTGCTTGTATTTACGTAAACTTGAAAGTTATGCATGATTAAACGTAACCAGTGAAAGTACAAATAAAATGACACCGGCGACGAAAGGTTGGAGAGAAAGCTTACGAGGTCGATTAATCGCGCATCATCTTATGTCGTCTTCCATTTACATAATTCGAGGAAAATTCAGCGCGGCGGATGAAGAAGGTATAATGGTTTAATGGGCCGTGTGTGACCTTATTGCTTAATCTCATTTTACTCTACCAGAAAAATGTGACATTAGCTTTTAAAATATATTTAGGGCTGATCTGAGACTTTCAATAGAAAGATAAGAATTTATTTATAAGTCCCGGAATAAAAATATATCTCCTACATAGATGGTAATTTCCGAGATCGACGATGGAGGAGGTATACAAATTCCGCATGAATTATTCATGTACCGTTAGTCACCTTAGTCGTGACGTATGCCTACATCCACCATAAACAAAAGTATCAGAATAAAGTATTAAAATAAATTGTTATGAAAATAAATCAAAATAAATTAAGAATAAAGTATGAAAATAAAGAATTAAAATTATTAGTGTCAGAATAAAGTAATAAAAATATATATATTAAAAAAAATATTAATATTAATATCGACCAAGAATGCGAATCAACCTCATCATCTTCAATTTTCATCACAGAGTCAACGACGATCGAAGCTACAACAGCTAGATTCGTGCAGTTGGACAAATATTCGATAACTGTAAGCAGCAGCTTAACAAGACGGTAATCAACAATTTTATATAGGTCATTTTGAATTAATTTGGCTGCCGGCCACATGGTTTCGTTGGTTGAGAAAAACGTCGAAACATTTTTGGCGACGTGAAGACGCGACACACGCGCGCGACCCAATTGTTCTTCCGTCTCGCATCTTACGTACGCACGATTTGGCACATCCGATTCACGTCGATATCGCTTGATAGCCTTGTAAATGAAGTGACTTATTCATACGAACGGATGTAAAGGATGATCGCGGAAATAACACGGGTACCATTGAAATGCACACAACTGTGAGCACACGCGTGTGTCAAGAGGAACAATTTGAGAACAGAATCGACAGGTCAGTATGAAATTTTTAGCGTTTCCCGATCGCCAACCATTCAGACCAGTCAGGTCTAAGTTACGGCTAATATGTTATTTCTGGCTACGAATGCTATTCATGTTAGAAATAGATAGGAAAAGGAGTTGTCCGTCAGATTTTACATTTTGCTATCTTTACTCTCTATGTATGTATGTATCTAACAAGGTGTCTAAAGTAGACACACAAATAACAAGTGATATACATAAAAATATTTGATCGTTTTCAAAAAGTCTTTCATTACATAGTATTGCTAAAATTTAAAATAAATTTAAGGATGTACACGTATGTAGAAGTTGCAAGCATATTAATTCATCGCCAAAAAAATTAATTAAATTAGTAAATCACAGCACTTAACAAGACCACTTTTAGCACTAGTTACACATTTAAAAAATTATTCATGCCGTGTTCATTAATTTTTTATTAAGTATAAGTATCTTGTAAATTTTACATACATTTCTGAATTGGTTTCAATTAATATAATAGTAACGTAATAATATTTTACTAATATAATATAATAAAATTTTACTAACGCAATGAAATATTTTGCTAATATAATGAAGTCATGAACTTTGATAAAAAGTTCGTACGTATACTTTCGCGAAATATAATAAGTATCATCAGGTTTTTAAATACGTTTGACTCGCGTTTTAATTAAAGTTATTACTTTTGAAGTACCTCCAGAGTATTGAAGCTTGACGTTCGCGCGGAATCAACGTCTCTTTAATGTTTTGTAAAAAAAAAAAAACCTAAGATCGCACATGGATAAATATTCAAGCTTCTGCTTACTTGTGGTTGCAATGACGAGTGGATATTTTAAGAGAAAAGCATGTCTCTATTATACGTTTAGAAATTTTAGGATTCTGCGAATGTTTGGACGTGCCAAAATATGTAACTAGCACCTGTGTGCAAGTATGTGATATATTTATACGTTTGCGGGGGTGTTTGGAAATGAACATTGCATGACGAGTGAAAGTTTCGGAAGAGATTGTAGGAAACATTATTAAGCGGAGCGTGTGTTTAGTGGATATTCAGGAAACGAATTTCAAAGTGAGTGAAAATTGTATTCATTGTAAAACGAATGTAAGGTATTATTAAATATTCGATACCAAATAACAAATAATATTAAGCAACAAATCGAATTCCGTACAAGTTTCACCAACACATTCCATATCGTGTTATACGAACAAGAGCTTCGTTAATAAATTAAAACAAACGTGGATTGTACGTGGGGGAAATGACAATGGTCTCAGTCTTAATGTAATATAATGTAAGTAGTCACATAAACAAAGTATCATTTTTATTCAAAGTTGCAATTAAAAGTGCCGTTTTTATTTTATTCAGACGTGAAAGAAATTTACTTTATAAATAAAGAGTACGTAAACAATATTTTATATTACTCGTTAAAATAAGATGGAATTATTTATTAAACTGATGTCGTGGGATATGTTATCTTGTGTCGATACAGGCAAATAGCACACATTTAGAATGCGAAAATACCAACGTGGTATAATACACCAATAAATTATTTAATATGTACAATTCATCAAATCAATATAAAACACGAATAGCGTTTATCTATTTGTATCTTCTGTAAAATAATATAAACAGTCGCTCGTTAGATATTGTATTAAATATGACACACTTTTCAATCATGAAAATTGAAATAAATTTCATAATGTGTCTCGTGCTACTATGGAGCACACGTATCTGAATGCTCGAGGCTATTTTCAAAAACTAACGTGAATTATTGAACTGCATCGATTTCAAAGAACTTTGTCAAAAGAGGAGCGGAGTAGGTGGATAGTTATTTTCGTCAATGTACGATAAATCAGAGAGTGACGTAAACGGAATGCACGGCTATAGTACGACATATTTATTACGAGGTCTCGCGTTTTAGTGAACAACGGATCGCTGAGAAGAAAAAAAAAAGCGAAGAGACACGCAGTTCGACAATCTATCATACATCTTTTTGAAAAAGAAGAGAAATAAGAAAATTAAGACTTGACGATGTACTCTTTTTTTTCAACGTCCTCTTCGAGAGTTTCAAGCAAGTTCAAAACTGACAAAAAGTATTATCCTAAGGAAAACTCACGTTGGAATTAATGGTGACATTATCATGTAAGATAAATCTCTTCCCTTTAGCCAATATCGATTGCCCCTGCGCCAACAATGGGATATAAAGCTCACTTGCAGTTTGATATAAAGCAAAATTCTCCGGGCGAAAACAGTCCGGTCCAAAACACGATGTTTGAAATATTGCTTCAAACTATCGATTTTGTGAAACAGAGACGAAGAATTTTTTTTTTAATTTTTTGAGTGGAGCGTGAGTGAAGCACGCGAGCATTGTTTCTATATTAATTTTTTAGAAAAATTATTATAATATAATATTTAATATATATAATATATATAATATATAATATAATATATTATAAATAATTTAAATATAATTTTTTTAGAAAAATTATTTTACACCATCGATCAGAGTGAAGTCTGTATTACAAAATCTCTTATCAGCAATTAATACAGATAAGAAAACAATAATCGTGAGATGTTGCAATATTTGCAATATTATGCCATCGACAATCTGTAGTAATTTCATTAGTAATGATAAAATATCACAGTACTTATAGTCGTGTACTATCCACTTTGTACACGTTGTTTTGTAACACGCAACATTGAACAATATATATGTAAAGCGTGCATTCCAATGGCATGAAACCTTTTTTGTTCGCAAATTGCCCGCAAAAAGAATGTGCGGCGTGAAAAAGTCACGCTCCGTGAAGTACTTGGGCGCAATTTGAAAAAAAAAAGAAGAGGGAAAAGGAAAAAGGAGAAACGAATTAGGCTACAACGCCAATTAACCTTTTTTTCATTCATTCGGTCAAAGTCTGCATGTCGACGAATTGTTTCATTAGCACGCGTCGTACAAGTACCTAGACAACTATAAAAGAAGATATGCTTATTTTAGCATATTTACTTTATGGTGTGGATGTATTTTGCTCCTTTAATTTTATTCCATTGATTACATTTGTAGGATATTTTTAGATTTGCACATGTAGCTACAATTTGTACATATTCAAATTAGTGTCAATATCATCCGCGGGTTACATATATTTAAACATTAATGTATTAGCATGTACGTATATTTATAAAGACAAATAAAAAATATTTAATCCGAAAGGGTATCGTCAGATAATGTAAATATTGAATTTCCGTTTTCAGTTTAAATGCGTGTTTTTCTCGGTGATAAATATAAGTAGGTATTAAATTTTTGACAATCTTGGTATCACGGCTCAACGTTATAAAATAACTTTTGTTTCGTAAATATTAATTCACGGTTAGATATTCTCCGAAACTTTATTGTTCAATCATAAATATGTCAGAAGACTAGATCAAATTTTCAAAGGTGAAATAAAATAAAATTTACAATCCGAAAATTCTAAAAAATTCTAAAAAATTCTAAAAAATTGTAAATTTAAATGTAAATAAAACTACATATGTATATATAAATTTAAATAATAAGCAAATAATATCTCAGTAAGAATTTTGTAATAAATACTTGAATGTTTTTAAATTTGTTAGTTCTTAGATGTACATATTTTAATAAGATGTACATATTTTACGCGAATAAATTTTCATAATTCATGGAAAGTCCAGTTTTTTCTATCGACACACGTTAAATAGTTTGCATATTAACCGTATTCAGTACGTAACGAAGTATCAAAGTCAAGGTAAAATTAATTTGAAGACTTATGATTGTATCAATCATTGCCATCATTTCAAAATTTGAGAGATCTGTATTGATAACGAGTATTTACTTCTTAATGCCCTCTTTTTGTACACAATTTAATCCATAAGGATCCAAGATAATTAGCTTCTGATCATCTTATCAATAGATAATTCGTTTTAATCAAAATGAAATTTTGGTGAAAATAGCTTTTACACGAGATTGTTACAAAACAGTTTTAACGATGAAACATTCGAATCATTAGTCACACAATTCTCATTGTTCTACAGGTAGTTGGTATTATTAAAGGGACAAAGTTTTGGCACTGATGCAACGAAATCTTGGAATTGGTTCCGAAAGTCTGAATAGTAATAATCTCCTAGTAGGTTAATAAATTTCCGTTTTGTACTCAAATTTGTTGAACGTATAATTTCGTGCCACACGTGATAGTCCAATAATTATCACATGACAGAGAGAGATCAAATAATAAAAATATCTCAATGGCGAAAAAAGAAAAATAATATTTTCCAAGGAAACTCAGTTTTTCCTCAAGCACGTAAAAATGTATCCTCATTACAGAACTGCATTGTATATTAGACACGATTACACAATGCTTTGCAATTGAAAACGAGTATTTCATGCACCAAGGCGCAGCACAATGATTATAATAAGCCACGTAGCAGAGTACGCAATTATTCGTAGGTAAATACTTAATTATTTAAAACGATAATTTTATCAAACGTCGAAGATACATAAAAAAATGTGCACAAGTTTTGTTTTTTTAATCTACTAATGCATTTTCATAAAATAATCATGAGTTTCTTCTACTTTCAATTAATTATGCAGTTACGTGATACTAACGAAAACACGTGAACATTTACAAGAAATATTTAAACCATGAGGCTTCTTCTTTTATGTATTAAATAAAATCCTTCAAGATGCATGACGAATGAAACATTTGAATTTACTAAAAATTTATTAAAAATTTGAATTTATTGTCGATGCGTCAAACAAGAAACAACTCTGATGTGAATTTCGATGAACAAAATATTTACGAACGTGAAAACTGATAAGCTGAAATATTCGAAATTTTTCAACAATGCATTATGTACGTATATAATGATTTTCGATTGCAATCGAAAACATATAATATTGGAAAACAAAATTTTATACTGAAATATACGTACCTATAAAACGATGAAAACATTGAAAAATAAATCATAAATATACAAATTTGATGGATTTTCTTGAATTTCGAAAAAGCAGAAACTATTCAGTTTTCATATTGTTATCACATTTAAATGATATTTAATGAATAATCTCAAACTAAATGCAACTTGCTTTTAGTAGGTTTCACTTATAAGACGAGTAGTATCATTATTTCAAATATTAACTATGAGAACCGTGTTATATTACCCACATGATTTCACTCGGTTCATAGAAATATTTTGTTGATACGTAAAAATAGTTACATAATGCTGTTAGACTGAGAATCATAGCTATGACGACGTAAAACAGGCCTGCTGTTATTTATTTCATAAAATGATGTTTTAAGCGTATTTCTATAAAAATAATTTCTATAAAGAAAAAAATATATTTTTCAGTTATGGAAACATATGATAGTAGAAAATGGAGCACAGTTTTGTTAACTGTAAAATTAAACAACTGATAACTTCAGCAATTAAAGAACGTGATTAATTCAAATTTTTGAAATCCTTGCTGTGCGAAAGGCCAAACACAAAATAATTCAAAAGCACAAAGATAGTTAAGTCTTTACTACTAATATTAATTTTAAAAATATATATTTATAATTCTGTTATCATATATGATATCATCATACACGAGAATGATGACTTATTCACAGAGTCTACATATAAAATTACGTGGAATAAACTGAATCAGCAAAGATTAATTGTACGAAGAAAGATGCTAAACTTCGTTTAGCTTTTAAACTAGAATAGTGCATCTTCATGGAAGTCGTAATAACTTTATTTAATATTACATCGTTTAAAGCTTTGTTTTTCAAGAGCATAATTCACGCACGACGCTTATCATTACCATGTTGTCTTCCAAATGATTGCAACGATTTGATTTTCTTTATTTTTGAATGAAAAGCACATAGCCGTGTCGAAAGCGTAATAATTATATAATATCAGTAATCAATAAATCAACAACTTTTGCTTCTATTATAGTCTCGTTATTTTTAATGCATACATGGAAAATATAGAAAATTGTAATTTTAAAATTATTCCTGAGGAAATAAATGAGAAGTAAAATTGGAATAATATATTAGATACAAACAAAATAAATATAAAATATATAAATTTATGATAGAAAATAAGAAATGAATGTAGAGATTAGTACAAAAAAGGGCAGTGACTTTAAATGTAAATTTCTATTCTTTAAGAGGAACGACAATGCTTAGTCCCTATGTTTTGATATTTTAACATTTAATAAATTTCCAGCGTGCGCAAGTAGACACAGTCAGATTCATTCCAAGTTGCGTAATCTTAATTTGCATATTTTAATAAAAAAAAAAAAAAAATACGATGCTGTCCTGTGTAATTTCTGAGATCCGCGTATCATTATTGACACTGTCGTTTAAAAATAAATGTAGGTAATCCTTGTTCTGTCGATTCTTGAAGAACTTTCAGTTAGAAGATAAAAATGACGCGTTAAAGGAGATTGGAAAACTTTTGGTGTTGGCAGATATTTCGAAAATTGTCGAGAGGCAACATTCGAAAAGTTTAAAGTGGGAAGAAAAAGAAAAAAGCATAAATTCTGCAAAAACTCCGATTCAAAGACGATGAATAATGATTTTTCTGCTTAATTGCAGAGATTTTCTACTGTGAAAAACAGGGTTAAGGGGGAAAAAATAGAGCAAGTAGTACGTAGATGAAACTACTTTTGTTCTACTGCAATTCGAGAACACAGAGAGGGCACAGTATTCAGAAAGTGAGGAAGCATAAATTATGCAAAAAAATTACCGATTCCAGGCATTCCAATATTAATAAAAAGAAATCGATCATAGTTAACTAGTTTATTCCAATAAATGTAAGCGGAATTTCAAAATATCTATATTGCTCAAAGTAATTGGTACACACTAGTTTCAAGAAATAATACAATATTTTTTTAAAGACCGATTTAAACTGAACTTTACACTACGTGAATATTCATTCGTCAAGATAGTAATTTCGGATTTTAAATATTGAAATTGTTTTGAATCTGATTCAGAAATGCCTCGTTATTTTACAGTCATCTCTGACGCAAAATAATTATTTTTTGAGTAATGCAGTTAATGATTCTAACGCACCTTATAAATATGATTGATAAAATAAACATTGGAAAATGTAAGTACGTAGGAATCTTTCATTTCCATTTGACTGCAATATCTATAATACATTTCACATGAATATGTAATTAAAGCCATGAATCTTAATTTCTTTTCAAGTTTTATCAATTGAACTTTAAACAAAGACTACATCTTAAATTAAATTTTTTTCTTAAATTTAAAAGTGAAACGAGTTGCAGTGCTAATAAACTGTCGTAAAAAATTAATTGTATCATTTATCTGAGACGAGTGTGCTCCAAAGTTTCTCCGTGTGATGTCGCGAATAATTCATAGCACACATTTTAAAACTTTCTTGTCAAAATACAGCTGGTGAATGTTGATATTTGAATCAATGAAACTCGTATGTCTTACACATGTGCGTATGTATGTACTTTGATACTTCGTTGCTTATAATTAAGGAAATTCTTACACGTGCGTATAATCTGACTTTGTATCTGGAATTTCTTTACTTATGCGTATAATGAATTTCAGTTTAATCATTATTATAATTCAGCTAGATTAACGGTACATTAATCAGTAGAATTGTGTATGTGATTGATTGATTGTTAAAAAACTTCACCATCATTATTCAAATTTATTCTTATGAACAATAAGCAACAAGGTCTTGAAAAAAAGCCACTTGTAAATAGAAACACTCGTTCAAGTATGCATTATCCAAATTTGTCTAAGAAAAGAAATATTAACATTTGGCCTGCATATCTTATATGTATTTGCAACAAAAAATATTTCACTTAGCGCTTTCCTCGATATTTGTTTTGTGAGATAACCGTATCTACTAGTCAAATGTACGATTAAAATTTAATCATATAGTCGTAAAGGCAAAATAAAATTTCAAAAAATCGCCACTCTTTCTCACATCACGATCTCTTCCTCAATTAAATGATTCTTTTCATCTTAATAAGGTACGATCGCGTCATCAAGATTATCATTTAATCGTTAATATCTACCCGACAGGTTCATCCACAATGTATAAAGTTTGTCAGTTCTAAGTAGAAAGAATTTTAATGAAGCTCTTTCATGCCTTACTACTGGCATAACTTTTAGCATTGATTACCTAACATTGTTGTACTTTAAACGGTATACGAGTTATTAGGAAAGGGGGAAAAAGGAACGTGGTGAATGATTGTGCAATTTGTCGAATTATTGCTACGTGACTGTCTTATTATTGCAATGAAAAAGAAAAGGAGAAAGAAAAAACGAAAGCTGAACTCACCGCTAATCAGCGACTCAAGGTTCTCGTGACTGGGGCTCATGAAACTTTTAGGCACAGGCACGCCAACAATGAGACATTTTATAGCTAATCGCCACCTGCTGGCCTCTCGTAAATTATCTTCGTACTTGTCAAAACTGCGAAACCGTAGCGTGATCGTGGTCCTTTCTCGCCTCTTCACACCTTTCATGCGTGCCTTCTTCAACGTGTAAGCATAAATATAGAGATAGGCCGAGGTGTCAAACTCGTCGTAGCATTGATACGCTTCCGCAGACTCGACGAGCTTGAATTGAGACCTCGAAGTACCTGGCCCACAGACACAGCTTCCCGCGCTTTTGCGTTTCGAACGCATACATCTGCACCCTATTATGTCGTTTAGAACGATCGTTTCAACCTTCGTTGCACCATTATTGTCTTTCTCTAGGCTGAGACCCTTCTCCGTTAGTCTCACCTTGTAGTACGTGTTCTTCTTCGACGTAACGTAAAACGTTTCTTCAAGAAGAGTGTTAGAATGCACTTGACCACCGTCCTCCATGACACGCTGATGATTCCCTTTCATTCAGCAAGATACACCAATCACATTGATAATAGTACTATAGGCAGATCATTATCGTGGTAGTTAAGGCACATGATAAACAAACTCCGTCTCTGTTCCAGCTTGATGAAGTTCCCTCTATTGCAGACTTCCATTCCATTTAAGAAAGAGCATCGATGCCCCAAACCACTCGACGGCTTAATTTTTCGTGTTAGATCCTTTCATTCCTTCAGACATTTTTCTGTCAGTTTAATTACTCGAGCTGTCGTGTTACGAATTTAACAAAGCACGTGCAGTTTCCCGTGCAATGCATCCGTAACATTATCCCTTGGTAAGGGATACGATTTACGGAAGAGAGGAATTTAAATCGTGATCACTGTCGGGTTTTTTTCCAAACCATATATGATTAATATAAAAAAAACGTGTTATTCTGTGTTGCGATTAATAGACATTATCTCACCATTATCTCGGCTACTTCTATACTTGCGCGCATTCGAACGTTCAACTGCTTCGAACACACCGAAGTCACGGCATATACTGTTTATATATGAAACTTGGAACCTGATGGACCAATTGCTGGAACACCACAACGCTATCTTGCGTTGACAAATTGTACTTCACGGTAAACATTTTCTTGTATAGTATAGGAAAATATATTACGAGGATGAGGATTTTGTACAGTTGGAAGAAACGAGTTGTCAAGGACCTTAGAAAAACAGTTGTGAAATCCATCAATGTGTTAAATTTATATGTTTCGACAATTGAAACAGAAATTTAAAACAGAGATAGACAAGGAGCCAGAGCTTCGTTTCAGGACCGTACAATGTAAGAATTATTTCCAGTTCTGTAGCATGTTTAAAAATTTTTTACGTAACATACATGTAACAGACATATACAGAATTCGATATTTTCCATACGTTCATATAAAAATTCCATATGTTCATACAAAAGTTTCAAATGTTAATTTAGAATAAACTTTTGCAGCTTAAGATTGAAAATGTTTGATATATTCAATTCTGATTACGACTATGTCAATCGATATCGCCGCTGATTATTTTAATTTGTGGCTTTTTTATATCACTTTCACCAGCTATTGCTTATAATTTTTAATAAAAAAAGAATTTTTGACAAAATAGTTTAGATTTTCTTTATAAATACTAAAGTTTTCTACTCTGGAGTATTAGAATCGATTACATATACATACATATGCACGTATTTTCTTCATTCTTCTTATTGGATAATATAATATAATGTAGATATTGATATTTAAATATTGTATAAAGTTTAAATTAATAATTACAATTAAAATTTATAATATATAGTTTTCAAACGGTTGAATGTAGAGTTTTTAAAATTCATATTAAACTATTTTTTTGTTTTTTTATTTTGGCAATTCTGATTTGGGAAAGCCAGTGATACGTTAATACAATCAACCTAAATCTATATTATAAATAAATACGGTTTTTAATTCTATGCCTGTTTCTAGCATATACTTATGTTTCTAAGATAAATTAATTTATATATTAAATTATTCATTATACATAATTTTTATGTAGTTAGTGTTCTTCATGTAAAGTTTAGTTTGCTAACAGCGCCCTCTCGGACATCCGTTTACATAAGTCCCTATATATTCCATGTATAAGCTTATTCATTTCTTTTCCGGTTTATCAAAATGGTAGGATAGTGCGAATGGTTTATTATATTTATAAAATCAATAGAGTTCTGATTTATTTATGTTAATCGATATAAATAAAATCCTTTGTTGAATTTGTAAAGTATCAAAGGAAGTTAACAAAAATTATTTCCTTTTCAGGGTATTGATATAAACCATAAACACGATAGGAAGGTTCGGCGTACAGAACCTAAATCGCAAGATGTCTATTTACGACTTCTCGTTAAAGTAAGTATTTTTACATGCGTTCCTAAATATCTTTTTTTCATTACGTCTTAAATTTTGTATCAATTATATTCTGTATTTTATTTAACAAAGTGAATGTCAAAATGAATTTAACCTACTATGTTGAAAGTGAATTGTTTATTACTGGTACTATATTATCATAAACACGTGAGATTTGAGACAGATGAATTCCTTTTGCGAACAGCACTCTGTATCAGTACTATTATAGACTGATTCAATTTTGTACGTTCGCTAGAAAATATTTAGTCAACTTTCCTATTCCATCTTTTTGTCTTGTGCAAAAGATACTTATACTAGTTGATACAATACTATTCAGAAGTTATATAGGAATTAGAATGCATAATTTGTGTTTATCATATTGAAATTTATTATTTTTATAATCATATTGTAATTTATAAAAAATTAATGTGACTTCTTATCAAAGTATTTGTTTATATAATGGAAATATGAAAGTATATGATTTTTTTTTTCTATAGCTTTATCGTTTCCTGGCTAGACGTACAAACTCTAAGTTTAATAAAATTGTCCTCAAGAGACTTTTTATGAGCAAGATACACCGTCCTCCAATATCTCTTGCACGAATAGTCAGATTTATGAAGAAGCCCGGACGAGAAAATGCTATTGCTGTAATTGTTGGTACTGTGACAGATGATGCTAGAATTTTTGAAATTCCTAAATTAACAGTAAGTGACTGCAATAATTTTTAGAATTTAATCTTTAATTTGTATAAAATGTTATTTTATGTTTGTTTAAATATTTTGTTAATCATTTGTGTGCCAATGCCCATTGATTTGAATAGCACAATTAGACCATGTGGCATTTAATGTATAATTTGTTAATTCTTTATAGGTATGTGCTTTACGTGTTACTGGAAGAGCTAGAGCTCGTATATTAAAAGCTGGAGGTGAATTGATTACTTTTGACCAATTAGCATTACGTGCACCTACTGGAAAACGAACAGTTTTAATGCAAGGTCGTCGTAAAGCCCGTGAAGCGGTAAAACACTTTGGACCTGCACCTGGTGTACCACATTCACATACAAAACCATTAGTACGCTCGAAAGGTCGAAAGTTTGAAAGAGCACGAGGTCGTAGGCGTAGCTGTGGTTATAAGAAATAAATTTTGTTTATTTGCCATCATTTATTATACCATACTGTTACATTGACTTGATATTTAGACATTTTGTCTACTTCTACATCCGTTTATATGACAAGTTATGATAGTTGGAAAATAAATGTTGGCTTCGTAAGATCTTTATATATTATTAATTCCTTCATTTTTTAAGAAACGTACAATTACAGCATACATATAAAATATAAATTTAGATGTACTACTTAGTAAGTAATACTTCATGTTTCATTTTTGTTTTCTTCTGGATTTTCTATTAACTCTTCCGGCTTTTCTTCATCGTCTGATTGTGTTTCTTCTGAAGCAGTAATATCCGGGAAATATAGCTTTAATTCTTCTATACCTTTCTCTGGATTTTCACTTACATGATAAGGTCCAATACCAGCAAATCCTAAAAATGCTTCGCATCCTACTTTTTTTACAACACATACAAATATCTCGTATCTAAAAATTAACATTGCAGTTTCATGTTTAATTATAAGTCCTAAATCTTTCTTAATATTTACCCTGTTCTTTCTCTTGTATTTAATTCAAAGTCCGTAATATTCTTTGCTATAAGTTTTGCTTCTGGTGGTTTATCAGATTCGAAAATTCCGAAGTTAACTACTTCATCTTCAAATTCTTGCAAAACCATTCTCAGCTCGTTTTTTCTTGTATAGTCATATTTGAATACTACTATAGGTACTTCCGCGGTTTTATCTTCGTACTAAAAATTATAATGTCTTATATGTGCTCCAAAATTTTAGAAATACTTAAATTTAGAACTTACCGGATATGTACTATTAGTATATGTGGGAAAAATTGTACGAAAAGTAATTGCTTTATTTCGACAGTTTGGTGGTGTCCATGCGATTGGAAAAATCTCATTTTCATTCGTTATGTAGGCAGGTCGAT
Source organism: Frieseomelitta varia (assembly GCF_011392965.1). Classification (NCBI taxonomy): domain Eukaryota; kingdom Metazoa; phylum Arthropoda; class Insecta; order Hymenoptera; family Apidae; genus Frieseomelitta; species Frieseomelitta varia. The sequence continues at coordinate 638,111 of NW_025110579.1, forward strand.
GTCGTAAGGCATAACTAAAGAAGAAAGTTAACAATTTAGATTAAGACCAAAGTTAACTTTCGAATTAAAATGCCAAATATTTTGTTATGAAACATATTGATTTGAAACAATAATTTTATTAAGCATTATGCAATCTAGATACACACCATTCTTCGTTAAGAATTGTTTCTGTATTGGGTAATTTCGGTTCTCCAAATAAAAGATTTAATAAATATTCATGAATATCGGTTTCTGGTTTTGTTTCACTAAATTTTAATCGCATAAACATACATTTTCCATCTAGGAGCAGTTGTTTAGCATTTAGTGGTAATACGTAATCAGACTGTGAAAATTGTTTACTTTAAAAAGACTGCTATTAAATAATTTTTGTCAGTGATATGTTGATATATTACTTCATTGAACATCGTGGATAGAATATCTTCATTGAGTCGTTTTCGTATTTCTTGTTCGACAGTGTAATTTCCTGGTAGTATTTCTTCAACTAATTCTACATACGGTGGACTTGATTTTTTATCTCTTTTATGACCTTCTTCATCTTTAAAAATCCATGGATAAAGTAAAAGGCATGTTTCTTTATTTAGTGAAATAGTCAGATGCAACATTTCAGCTTCATATCGTGCTACAGCTTCAGCCTCTGTATTAATATATATATACACAAAAAATTTGAGTTATTGAAATTATTGAAAGTTAGAACTTTTATTATGATATTACATTCATATTACCTAACAATGAATTTAAAAATAAAGCGTGCATAATGAAACATGGTGTGATTCCATGGATATTAGTTGTTTTCAAATTTAAAATGAATAAAAAAGTAATTCGGCTTGTAGTGCAAGATAATCATTATAGCAATATTTGTATCTTTTTATCTATTATAAATCTTGTAAAACCTTTTTGAGCCTTTTTTGCTGCTTCTTTAGCTATTCTAGCTTCTTCGATAATTTTTAATCGTTTTATTTCTTCCGGACTTCTTTCCGATACGTCTAAAGAAAACCTACATGTATACATGTTCTTTATTTAAATTGCATTTGAATAACATTAATTTTTAATAGTTATTTTTTTATTGAAAATTATGTACTCTACATACTCATGTTCCTCGCCATTTTGTACTCGTTGCAATTCCGTTGTTAACACTTTTAATAATTGTGGGCATTGAGCACCAAACATGAGATTTACCATTCGACCATTCTAGTAGAAATTTATTGCATTTATTGTTAATTTAAAATTTTAATTATTTATCAAACTTACGTGTATAAACATCCACGTTGGCTCGCTTTTCCCTTGAAAACGCTCCAAATCCGTGATGTAATCGCATTTTGCCTATTATTTAATTATATTTAATAGTAATTATTTATTTAAAACTAATAATTTTTTAGAAGTTAACTAGAAGTTACCGTTGCATAACTCAATGCATCTCCTCCAATTTCCATTTTAATTTTTTTAAGAGTGCTCACCATTCCTGTGCAAGGTCCGCTCCACTCTGAATATATGTCGACCACTGAAAGATTTATTTTAAATAGTCTTATTCTTGTTCAGTTTAGTTAACTAAATAGTTAATTTATACATTCCTATTAAACCTGATTTCGTAAGGAGTCTCTCCCATTCATCGTTATTGGAAATTTCAGTTTGTAATGCCGCCGGTGTTGTTTTTTTAGCCATTTTTCGTACAGATTTTAAACCACCCTATAAAAAATTAATCATTTTTCATTTTTCTAATCTTTATCAAATTCAATCTTAATCAAAGTATATGAACGTAACAGAATTTAAGAATTAATTATAATTTGAATTTAAGAAAAGAGCGTGTAAATAATAAAGTACCCTTTTTCGTCGCATCATATTTGAAGAGTATTAAGTTTTTGTTAGGCTTAAAATCTTTTTTTTTTTTTTTAATAACACCGAATTTAAGTCACTATTCCCTTGATGTATCTCGAACAAAGTGCAGAGAGAAACTGTAGTAACAGTATAGTTCGGAATCGGAGGACCATTGCCTTCCGATTTACTGCACGGGGACATCGGTGACATGAAGAACACGCAAACTCTACCGATTAAGTTTCTCGCTGCACAAATACACGCAGAGATAATTATAGAGACCTAAGGATTTCACGGTAAGTATTTCGCTATGCATTGCTATTGGCATGAAATATTAATCTTGGCCTGAATTCTGCAATTATAACTACATGTATTGGTGCTATACTTCATAAGATAGCACGATTTATTGAGCTGTCTGAATAGTTGCATGATAATCTCGCTACATAATAAAGCTTCTGTCAAAAGATATAAATTTAATCGTTGTACATATTAAATCGATTATGGGACAGCAGGAAGGCTATTTCTTTCCCTTCCATTTGAATAATGAGACTGTATAATATATTAGTTTCGTAGTGGAAATTCAGTTTTCTTTTCTTGTGATGTAGTAATATAATTTCAGTAAAGAATTGTAGTAGAGGGAAAATCTTTTTTCATTTATTTCTATTTATATTAATTAACGTATATCTTATTTAATAATAATCATTATAAAATTTATTTCATTTAAAAATCTATGTATATATATTAGTTTTTTCTTTCTATCTCTTTCGCTCTTCATTTGTGCTTTGTCATGTAATTATACATAATTTAAAATATTCGTGTCTGTTGGTTTTACTTTTATTTGCTACATAATGATATAATTATGAAATGGCACGCAACATAGACATGCCACGTAAATATCAAGAATATCTCGGAGTGCAATTAATATCTTGTGAATATACAAAAAGATATTTTTATTAATTTTTTGAAAACTGTAAGTATTATATTTTAATAGAATATAAGGTTTGTTTATAATTTCTTAATTAAAATTTTATTACGTTGTACCAATTTAAATACTATTACTCTATATTTCTAGATGGCGTTCGTATTAAGTGATACAATGAAGTATGAATACACTATTCTTTTAAAGCAAGTGGAACATCATCGTTAATATTTTAAAACATTACAGTGGAATTAAAAATGACTTAGAACATGTGATATGTGTATTTCATTTTGTAATATATAAATGTGTAGCAGCATAATATCTGAGGTGTGCTACAATACAACATGTACAGCGCTACCAACATAACAATAAGTAAAATTATTTATGTTTTATATTAATATATACTTAATTTATTTACTAAAATAATCCTTTTAATCTTTTAAATATTTTTAACTTCATCTTTATAATTTATATTTTTTTCCATTTCCTAAAATTAAGAAAGGTATTATAAGAAATTTTGCTTTTTATAATTAATGTAGGGTTATTTAGTTTTAGTTCAAATAATTTTTCTAAAATTGATTAGTGAACAATCGTCTATTTAGGCATTTTGCCTACGCATTTGTTGTCAACAATACGGATAAAATTAAATCCGAACGTTGATTATGCTATCTATATATATTTCAAATACGAGTACTAGAGTTCGTAGTTTACTTTTCTCTTTTTCTCCCCTCCTTTCCTACCATTTCCTTATCTGAATCAGCTGATTATTGTTTTCGTATTTCCAACGAAACAGACCATTATTGTAGTTATGATACGTGATACCTTTTAACGAACGATTTTGCGGAAGATCCTCGTCGGCGCGTCGAAACAAAAGACGGATTCGACGATCTCTCGCGATAAGGGACACCGTCGACGCGCTTGAATATTTCGAACAAAAAGATTGACGTTTCGCGGGCGGGGTGACATCACTATCGTTTTCTGGTTGTGTTGTGTCAGTCACTCGTAGAATGACGCAGTAGAAGGTCGTTTCAGAGATGGCGAGCTTCCCAGCATGAAATACAATTTTATGGCGAGGTAAATCAAAGATTCTGTTCTCTGTTAATTTAGGAATAATCGAAACGTAGATATTTATTCGTAAGATACAAAAAATGATACTAATGGTTGAAAGAGAAGCGATAACTTTGTTGTGAAAAACTGCCTTCTACCCCTTTGTTCGATGAAATGTTAGGGTCGCTGTTTTAATGTCGAAATGCTTATTTATTTCCTCCAAATCTTTATATTCGTATTATCGTAATGGAAATCATGAAAATTTTTATTTCATCGTCGTTTTGTTATTTGTGTTTGGTTTTTATTAATCGTCCCTGAGTGTACACGATGAACAGCTGTAGCTGGATTGTGTAATATTCTTTAACAGGCAAAATAGATCTCCCACTACTTCCTGTTACTCATCTTTGTATTATCAGATATACAGATATACATATTTCGTAAATTTCTTTCTTGTGAAAATAATGCTATATTAGAATTATTATTTATTTCGTCATTTTACTTGATTTTCATTTGCTATGTGTTGTATTGTTATTAATAGAAATACATATGTATGTTGCATATATTTGATATTTATGCAAATAAATGAGGAATATATAATGTGAATTCTTAATCTTATATTTTTGTTATACTTTTGTTATAACTCTATATTTCTTGTTATATTAACACATTGTAATAATTTTGACTTTAAATTTTTAATGAGAAGTTTTAATAACATAAAATATTGAGTTCATTAAAATTATAGTTCATTTAGTTATATTGTTTGAGAAAGTTATTAACAATTATTTGATCATTATATTTTTATAATAATAAATATAATAAATATAATATAACATTCTTTGTATATATATATTATATACATATAATTGTTATTGAATTATTAAATATTATAAATGATTATGTAACTATTATTTAACATATTAACATGTAATTACCATTATGTGTATTTATTTTTAGGTAAAAATATTCTGTTTGGAAAGAAAAAATGTCTGCAGACTCTCCAAGGCGTGGTGTGCATAAAGGAGTTCAAGTTGTATCACCTCAGCCAATAGTTGATCGTTCAATTATAGACAGTGTAGCAGGAATAATTAACGATATTGTTCCACAGGTTAGTTTATTAAGATATTTTTTTGGTGATTTTTTATTACTTTTATTATTTTATATTATTTTATATTAACATGTATATTATGTTGTTTAAATATAGGCTTATGCTGGCACACCAAATTCTGAAAATAAAGAATCTATATCATGGGCACGGTTTGAGTATGCAGACATTAATGATCCTGCCCTGTATCCAGATTACAATGAAGGCTCTAATACACCACCTTTATTATTGGTGCTTGGTTATACAACTGGAGTTCAGGTTTGGTCTTGTTTATTTGTTCTTTTGTTTTTTGCTCTTAAGTAGTTACATTACTTATGCATTAAAAGATTTTTGAGTTAAGATAATATTGCAATGTTTTTCGTGTTTCATACATCTAACTTGGGCAGTATTAAAGTTATGCAAATCTGTTTAAATTGAAATATGATTTAATTTAAGTGTATATATTAGATATTGTGAGTGTGGAGGATCTTTATAGATTTATCAAATCTCTAATTATAGAACATTGTTCTTATAGTAGCTTTAAAACTGTATCTGTGTTTATGAATGACTTGAATCTTATTTTATCTAGGAGGCATAATATGTAAACAAGCACATTCATTGTCAAAATAACAAGGTACATGTAGTTTGCAGAGATAATAATATGATATTTGAAATTTGATCATATAAAAGAATTTAAAATTTTTAGAAAACTCATATAATTACCATAGAGTACAATGTTGCATCTTATGTTGTAATGTTGCATTAAAAATCATATTGTAATATGAAGGTAATAAATTTCATTTTATATAGGTATGGTTGATAGCAGCTACAGGCGAAGCTACTGAAGTATTGTCATGGCGACAAGGAATAGTTCGTACTCTGAGAATTTTACCAAATCCAAAGACTGATGATGAACATGCTGATTTGTTTGAGCTGAAACGGCCAATGGTAGCAATATGTGATTCAGCTGGACCTGGACCACAATTTTGCAACATTAGTTTCATTTCGCTAAAAACTGGGGAACAAGCTAAAAGCATAAAATTTAAAAATCCTGTTTGTGACATTTTGGCAAATAAACGATCCATAGTAGTGACATTTTTAGAAAAGATCGCAGTGTTCGATGCTCGAACATTGGAAGATGTATTAACAGTTACAACGTGTTATGCCAGTCCCGGTCCAAATCCAAATCCTGTTGCCTTAGGCACAAGATGGCTTGCTTATAGGTAAGAATCTTTATAGCTACAAGATTAAATAATTAAATTAATTAATTTTAATAATTATTTAAAATAAATTTTTCTGATATTCTTTTTTCATTTTTATGACAAAAAATATTTTTAGTGAAAAGAAATTATTACCAGCAAAAAGAAGCAGTGGTGGTTGCGAAGGTGAAGGAGTACAAAGTTATACAGCAACTGTTCTTTACGCGGCAAAATCTTTAGGAAAAGGATTGCGTGGTTTGGGAGAAACCGTCGCATCCAGTTTAACTGGCAATTCAGTATCACCAATAGTCATTAATAATACAGGCAGTGATGTAACTCAACCAGGAGTTATTACGATATTAGATCTGCAAGCAGCAAAAGAGGAGAAAGAATTAGATGATGCGAACATAGAGACTGTCATTGCTCATTTTACTGCCCATAGTGATGCAATCGTTGCCATGACTTTTGATTTAAGCGGTGCGTTGCTAATGACCGCTGACAAAAGGGGGCATGATTTTCATATATTTAGAATTCAGCCACATCCAGGTGGTCCCACTTTGGCAGCAGTACATCATTTGTATATTTTACATCGTGGAGATACTACTGCGAAAGTGCAGGTATGTGTACTTTTAAAAATTTTAATTAGGTTTTAATATCTATACTTTTAAAAGTTTATGCATCTTAAGAATTCATATCTTATTACAATAGGATATGGTTTTTTCGAGCGATACTCGTTGGGCCGCAATTTCAACTGTACGGGGCACTACTCATGTTTTCCCCGTTGCACCATACGGTGGTCCGGTAGGAATACGAACTCATTCCACACCTCATGTTGTAAATAGACTTTCGAGATTTCATAGAAGTGCAGGTTTAATGGATGACGGCACCAGATCTCATTCTCCTGTATCTCATACAGAGTTGCCTTTATCATTATATCCATATTCTAATCCAAGACTTCCTCCGTATCCTCATCCGACTGTACTACATCCTTTGGCACAGATACGACAACCATCTTCGTTAAATCACATAAACAGTCAAACTCAACAGAGGTAATTATTACTTAGCAAAAAATAATAAATAAATAAATTGTAGCGTTTCATAAACTTATATTATTTCTTACGTTATATAGTAGACCACAACAACGACAACGATTGCACTCAGATGATAGTGGAACATTACCATTAAAAATATGTGCTTGCTTTGCACCTCCAAGAGCTTGGATGTATGCACAAAGAGAATCTACTGCAAAAGTGATGAAAAGAGCAATTGATTCTTTATTCATCATGGCATGTCATGGAAATATGATACAATATGATTTAGATCCCAAACCAGCCGCAGGTGAATGAAATATTAATTGAAATTAAGATATTACTAGTAGCAGTAGTGATAATTCTTTATTGGTTACTTGTTGGATATAAATAATATTGCCGTTGCACGTTTTTCTCTCCAAAATATTAAATATTATTATTTACATTTAATACATTTAGGTATACCAAAGGAAAAAGTATGTGACGATACGATGATAGAATTAGAAGTTGAAGCCAAAGGTCAATGGCCTCTTCTAAGATCTCCGAATTCAATAGAAATTGTGCCACCTTTGCCAACATCTAGCTCTTTACTAAATGTCAATAGTGTGCCGAAAGACATTCAAGACAATGACTTAGCAGAAGATCGTTGGTTAAGTCAAGTAGAAATTGTAACACATGCTGGACCACATAGACGACTTTGGATGGGACCTCAGTTTGTATTTAAAACCTATAATGCAACCAGCGGGTTAGTTATAAAGATACATAACACGTAACGTTATTTTTAACATTGTAACATTATTATAATAAAATTTTACCAATGTAGGGCACCTGTAAATCTCGTTGAAGCAGAGGCTGTTGAAATCGGAGTGATTGGTGGATCTCGTCCTGCGAGATCAAATCCGGTTAATATGCCACATGCTGCATCCAGATCATTGGTACCTGTGGTTATCGATGGATCGGGAAGTAAGTTTACAAAAATAAATATTATGTTAGCATAAGTATGATCTACATAATTAGAATTACATACATGTTCAATGTATTCCTACTCCACATTAAAGTAAAGTGGATTTTTTTCTTTATTTAGGTAGTTATGAGCAATCACCAAGATTCATGGAGGCGTATGGTGACCCTCTAGACAGTGAAAACGCTACTGGCGGTGAAAACCAGTTGAGAGAAGATCTGGCCGAAGCAATGCTGGAGACGTCAATTGCACCACACCGTGCTCCTGGTAAGTAATCATAGAACGTGTGGTGCTTTGCTTTGAAGTAGATGAGTATAAATCCCGATATATCCCATTTGTCGATATTTCATAAAATTTGTATACATCGTGGTAATGAGTAAGAATAATAAAAGCATTTTGTATAATTTATTGAAACTTGTATTTTCGAGCGCCTAATACGTGATTTAATACATTTTCAAATTTGTGACAATCATGAAGATTTATAATTGTAAATGCAGTGAAGTTAATCGCAACGCGATTAAATTATTTTTACCTTTCTCAACGATCATTACAGAATTGCAATTATATTTACATGGGAACAATTGCAAATCGCAAAATTTAAATCATGTTTTATCTTATTCTAGAAGTTTGTATTAATTCAAATTTGTGAAAGTATCTAGAAAATTTTTGCAAACATGTATTTTTAAATATAGATACTCGTGCTTTTTGCATTTGGTGACGGATGATTGTTAGGTGATAAGTTTATGTGGATACAGAACTGGCCAGAGGCAGGTATCTTCGTTCCCCCCTCCCCTTTATTGATATTACATCTAATCACTAACAACGATATATTTTATCAACGTCTACCCTTTAAGTCGAGGTAAACAGTTGAAAGGCTGCGAGCAGTCTTACTAACCCTGTAAGAATCTTTTCCTTTCTGAAGGTCCAATGAATATATATATATAAAAGAAGATATATGTAGGTTGAAACCAACCGTCCTCAATTGTTCTCTTTACAACATACCGTTCAATCTTGACACGTATAATGTGACGTAAAGTGTTTTTGTGGTGTGCAGTGTGACGACTCGAATCGATTATATATATATATATATCAGCTTTATATTAGAAGTCACGAATAATTATTCTTTTATTTTCTCTTTTTCTCTCTTTATTCCTCACGTACCCCGTTATCGTAACTCTGTACTCCCTCATGATGCAACATTTGAATTAGTATTTTCTTTTTACTTTCTCCATTGTCGAGCCGTATCGAGAACAATAACATCTCATACCTCAGGCGATATATCTCATTAAAGACCAAAACAGAAAATTAAACAAGGGAGATATTGTGACTCGATATTGATACCTGCCAACGGCTTTTTCTGTTACTAGGGAGGCGATCGGTATTTGAGAGGGTGGGTCAACCGGTAACTAAAGTCGTCAACCCTCTGGGCACCGTGATTACTGTATCGGCCGATGAGGAGGACATTAACTCCAGTCAGGAGTTCGATTTCGCCGAGGAGAACTACATGCCGGAACCACCTAGAAGCGTGTGCGCCGAAGAGGGTCCGGCTTCTCTCGGTGATCTCGAGCCAGAGAGCCAAACACTGCGTGACCTCACCGAAATTTGCGCGGAAATGCGCTCAGCTAGCGAGCCTGCGATCGATAGCGTGCCGGACGAAAATATCTGTGAGGTGAAGGAGAGAAAAGCGCTGTGCGTCGAGATCGCTTCGATCACGAACCCTGGTAACTCAACCATCGATTTTGAAAAGGAAGAAGCTTTCCGCGATGTGCCAACTAGCTTGAGTCTGTGCGTGGAACAGGGTGAGATTCCTAGCAGCCCTATGACCCAGGCGAAGGAAGCTGCTTGGTACAAAAAAATTGATAAAAGGGAAGACAAAGGAGCCCAGGAAAGAAATGTATCCGAGGAGGCAGAGTATGTAGTTAACTGCGACGAGGAGAGTATCGTACTAATGGAAAATAAAGCAGCTCATGGACGGAAAAGTACGTCGGTACATTGTAAAACTGACAATAAAAAAGCTTGCGAGTTTGATAGGGCCCCGAGAAAATCAGGAAAGAACGGGTCCTCTGCTTGCTCTAGTAAACGAGCCGAGACTAAAACTCCTGCTAAGAAATACATTTTGAAAGAGCACGAAGACAGTATCGTCATCGAGGACACTACTTGCGACGATTCTAAATATGATTGCAAGAAAAAAGGTTGCGAAAGAAACGTGGCCGAAGATACAAAAAATAAGAATACCGAAACTAGAAGCGGAGAATCTTCAACAAAAGAAACTGGAAGGGGTAAAAACAGAACAAAATTCTCCACGGTTCAGGATTGCAGAGAAATAAAAGCTGAACTTTTTACGGAAGGTAAATGTTCAACGAAGCAGATAGAGATCATAGAAATGGATACATTAATCGAAGAAGCTGACAAGAAAGAAGACTTCAAATCGATTATCAGCGTCGATGTATTAACTAAAGAGACAGATAAATATAAATCACCACCATCAGACTCGACCGACGATTTCAGTTCCAGCGAATATCACATCATTGATGCACCTTGCTGCAGCAAAGATGGCACATCGATTCAGTCTGATGAAGACATCGAGCATATTCAAAGCTCTGAAATCACTCAATTACAGCAGGTTGAATGCATCGACAGCGATAAATGCACCGACGTGATAAGTTGCGCTGGTTCTTCGCCCATTTTGCAGAGGAAGAATAGCAAGAACACAATATCTGACGACGATATTGAATACATACATACTTCTGAACTAGTGGATACACCTGACAAAATTTGCAGAGAAGAAACGAAAGAATCGGCTAAAAGCAAACGAACGTTCTCTGACGACGATATGGAACACATCCAGCATTCAGACATCTACGATACTTCATCCGAAAGAGCTAAAGAAGTGCATGACAGAAGTACAAAGAGATCTCAGGAAACTTCAGCCGAACAAACGTCGAAATCTAAGAATGCTAAGAAAACGAAGGACATCGTCGTTATCGAGGGCGACACATCGGCTGCTGACGTGACTGTGATCTTTAAACCAGTCGATACTTGGAAGGGTAAGAGTATAGAGAGAAAGGAGGAACTAGAAGAATTTACCACGAAAGACATACCGGCTAGTGAAAATCCTAGTCCGCTAAGAAAAGCTAAGATTCGGTTTGCTAAAATACCTCCTTCAAATGTCGCGTCCAAACGGCCGCAAGCAGATATTGAGATAATTGACATCGACGCGATGCAGAAAGCCGAGATGGAAGTACTGACCGACGCCGCGTCCATTTCAGAATGCAAAATTCTTGCTGGGTCTGAAGTGTGTGGTACTCGCACGAAAAAGTCTCGGAAGAGTAAGAGAACCAACAACGAAAGCAACGTGCAAAGCTGCGAAGCTTCGGTCGAGCCTGCAGAACATGTCGAAGAACTTTCAAAGGAATCGAACTCTCAGGAGCCGGCACCGGAGTTTTCTTGGAGCGCCGTGGTAAAGAAGAAGAGCGGTTCTCCCGTGGCCGCGGAAACTCGAACAGATGACGACAAAGAGAATTACAAATCGAAACGGTCGTTCGAGGCTGTCGGAGGATCTTCCTCGTGCACACCTATCTTGGAGAAAATAGAGTCTTTGAAGAAAAAAATACACGAGTCTTCGTTGAGGAAGAACGTGGACAAAAAGAGTTCGAGTTCTCAGGTGATAGATAAGCTTCGAGAGGCTGTTTTAGAATTATACCCTGAAGAGTCTTCCGTTCAGACAACAGAACTTTCTTGGAGTTCCATCGTCAAGAAGAAGAACACCTGCTCTATCGAGGGTGAGACAAGAAGGGAACCTGACCTCGATCCGATAGTAGAGGAAATGATTAATGACGAAAGGAAAACTTACCGAAAATACGAATCCTCGATTCGCTCCTCGATGGTGGATCAATTGAAAGAAGCTGTCACAGAAGCAACTGTGGGAGAATCGTCTGTTCAGGCGACAGGAGGATCTTGGAGTTCTATTGTTAAGAAAAGACCTGTTTCTTCCACAGGAAGCGAATCGATTACGCGAAAGGAAACTGTCGAGCGGAAAACTCACAGAAAGCTGGATCTACTGACCGATTCTACGACCGATGATTACAAGACTACGGGTTCATCCGCGGATAAAAGCATGTCGTCCGAGAAATCCTTGAAGTTAGAAACTGTAAGCGAGATCGACGAAAAAGTTTCGATCGATTCGAAGAACTGGAACGTTGGTGGACCGCTGGTGGATTCAACGTTTACGAAAGAAGATTCCTCGGAGCTTGAGCGAGACACCGAGCCCGAGAAAAGGAGCGACTCGGAGCAGGAGATTGTGCCAGAACGTTCGAGCTCTTCGGACGAGTTGAACGCGAACGTGGTGTTTACAAACGCCGAAGGAGAATATTCTGGTCGCGAGACGACCGAGAAGAGTGCGACGAATGGCTCGAACTCCTCGGTCTGCGCCACGTCCAAAAAAGGCAACAGGTCGAAGAAAAAAAAACGCAGATGAGTAGAGGACTGCATGGATGTACCTAGGGCCAGCCTTGCCCTTTACATACTCCTGATGCAAGTAACCGGGGTCGATTAGCAGAAGTATAAGCCGAGAACAATTTGTGTTCTCGATCTTTATTCTAACCAAAAGCATGGTTTCTTGAAAAAAAAAAAAAAAAAAATTATCCTAGGAAATATGTGTTATATAATCCATAATCCATTAGGGGAGCAAGCTTCAGCTCCGTTTCTCATCGAGCGACGAGTGTCTGAAATCTTGTCAGATTTGGTATTTTTGAGAATATTTTCTAAAAAAGAAAAAACAAAAAAAGAGACGTTGATTTATTAAAAACACATTAAAAAAGAATCAGCACAAAAGAACATTTTTGGTGATATTCTCGATGAAATTTCCTATAGATAATTAAAAGGGCAAGGCTGTAACTAGTGGATGTACGTCCGCTAACATATTCGAATCGAATGTGTGAATATACAATGGGAAACAACATACATAGACACATGATACATATTTAGATTTTTTCGAAAGGAAATCTCTATATATTCAAGGTGTGTCGGGTAATTGAAACGGATTATATGTCGAATTTGATAACAGATAAAAAAGAGGCATCAGAGGGGAAAGTTGAACATTATAACGAATCATTAATGGAATGGTGCACTCCAAAAATGCAAATGTATTTGCACGATAAAAAAAAAAGGAAAATAGATATTACCATACTTAAGTTTAACTTTTCTCTCAATCTTTTACCAAATTCGTGATATAAGTGTGCCCTGTGACGTATCCTGTATATATAGATATTTAAAAGAAAATCAAAAAGAACAAGAAAATGAGAAAAAAAAAATATATGATGAAACACCGTCTGTAGTTCGAACAGTTTTATAGCGATTTCTGTTTCGACTGCGTTACATTGTCAAATGAGAATTCGCTGTACGCTATCCGTGCGATGCATACAATGCTCTAGCTTTTTATTACGATCGACGAAATTTAAAGGACGGATCGATTCATGACCATTCACCGACAATTTAAACACTGCGTTTAGCGATTATTCTTCGTTTTGTTTCATTCACGGTTACGACAGAGATTATTAAAAGATATTCACGTTATTAGTTCCAAGAATCTTTTTTTTTTGCAAGTGTAAAAAAAAAAAAATCCAAATGGGAAAAGAAAATAGAAAATGACAAAATTTTATTATTCTTTGTTGCCAACGCGATGAATGAATTTATTTGATTTGGCATGTGCGGCACTAGCATAATGCACAAAAGTATCTACAGTAGTGCATTCACAGTACAGTAGTATAATAGTATCAGTTATACGAAACTTTGAAATTTCTTTAGCACTGTTGATGACAGACGAGTTTCGTGATTATACTGAAAAAATTGGAGATCAATACAAAAATGTATATAAAAGTTACAATACATTTGTTACAAACATACATTTAAGTAAATATGCAGTATGAAATTATACGGGATTTTGGAACGTATAATCAATGCTAAAGATGATCTCAATAAATATTATAGCTTGTTAATATAATGAATAGTTGACTGTTCAAATACTTTGATTCAAATTTTATCAATATAGCCACGATAGTCGTATCTCGTTATAGTATTACTGAAATTTCAAAATATGTTGTATAACACACATAATTTATCTAGAAAAAGTTTCCATAAGTGTTCAAATACCGTAGCCAAAAGAACGAAAAAGTGTATTCTAAAATGCAAATCGTATTGACCTTAATTCCGTTCATAAATTAGCGAGCATACTCTTTAACTCTTTAACACATACTGTATATATTCAATATATTGCGTGTGAAAGAAAATAAGAAAGAAGTCTACTGTTTAGAAAAAAAGAAAGAAAAGAAAAGAAAAAAGGTACTGGGAACTAATAGCACGAACATTACATATATACATGATGAACTATTCAGAAGACTTATTGATCAACTCCATCGATTAAAAATTAGAGAAAAGTGATGATGTTACCAAGCACTGTTTTTTAAATTTGTTCTAGAATTTACTATTATTTATGACATATTCTTGTGATAAGTGGGAGCAAGTCGTTTGTTTCATGAGAATTAAACGTTAATTATATATTTGAAATTACTATAATAATAAAAATAAATAACGAAAGTAACATAATGATAAATTTAAAATTAGTACATTAATTAAAAGATCTAATAATCAATTATGATATAGCGAAATTAAAAAATTAGCAAAAAGTGTAGTTGATCAGCCAGACTTCTAAAAGACGCGATATATATATATAAAACACATGTTTCGGTTCAGCACAAACCTAAATATTTGCGATCGTCTCCGTACAAAAATGTGATCCGATCAAGATATTTGTCTTTTTTATATCCGCCGTCGAGACATGCTTTCCATGAAAGCCATCCGTACTATGATTTCACAGGATCTAGAGGAAATTCGTTTGAGAAATTCCACGGTTATCGATCGATCGCGTTTGATGAATGCAAATTTTTATTTGCATCTTTAGTTGCGTTCCGGGCATTTTAACAGTTCTCTGTACATCGCGAAGCATAATATCTATTTCTAATATGGTAGAAGAAGATCGTGCTTCGTTGAGTAATGTACAATTATTTTTCGTTATTGTCGATCGTCATGTATCGTATTCCGACTGAGAATGTGGTCGCTGGTAGATGTTTGTAAACACGTTTTTTCTTTTCTCTGAACGAAATGAATTCGTAAGTCAAAGGCACGATCGAAGGTCGAAATAAGGTCGTATTACACAAAATGTAGCTAAATTGTGTTACGTTGCGTTGTATATATAACGCGTATGTATATAATATAAACATTCGACTATTTTGCGAGAAAATTTGCTTCTGAATACGAAAGATTTTAATTGATTTCTGATGCAAATCGCGCAAGACGGGTGTACTTTATCGTAAAAAAAAATCATCGACTTCGTAATTTATATAAATTCGTAATTTATATAATGATTGGGACATTTGTCGTGTAATATCGATGTGCATAAAGACCGAGCGTAATTCTTGCATTGTACACGAGCAAGAGCTTTCAAAAGGAAAACGGGATTCTGCCTGTATGATTATACCGATTCAGAGTCTCGGTTTCGGATATGCTAGATCATTTCTTCATTTTCGTATCCTTTATTCGGATGCGCACGCTCTTGGTCTTGTTCGAAAGCTTGCGAGTTTCTAATACTTAAATATCCTTAAATAGTTTCCGTTTATTAAGAACAGTGCAACAAATGAATTCAACCCGTTGATTACGATGCAACGGATAATCATCGAGATTACCACGTTTCATTGTGTGTTAGATCTCTCAGTGGCTCTAGAAACTTGTCGAAATTGTAAATACTCTTTAACTCGATAATCTTGATACAATCTCTTACCTCGACATCTTTTCGATACAATTTCTTCGTAGCGGTTAGATCACACGAACGACAAAATAGCATATATATATTTTTGACACGTTTCGTCACGGATAATCACCCACATGTTTGGAAACCGTAACCGGCGAATTAGACGTTATTAAGTAACTTTCGAAAGAAAAGAAAAAGAAAAAAAAAGAAAAAAAAGAGAAAAGAAGAAAAAAAAAGAATTCCTGAAAGAGCCAAAGATGGGTTGTGATCGATTAATTGCATAAACGAAAACACTGGCAGTGTGAGAGGGGGGTGGGTCTGTAGTTTCATTCTCAGCACCGTAATGATCTAAATGATGCGAGTAATTTTCACGAGTAATACCTTGTGCCGCAGAGTTGTCCGTTTAGTTTCACGGAGAAGCTGTTAGTGAATCGTGAATCCTTAATGAAGATATCTTAGAACACTTTTAATAGACGCACTGTACATTGTATTATGCGAGTTGAGGAACATGGTTATTAATTACTTTTATATTTTATTTAATACGTTTCACGGAGATGAGATTTTCGTATTGTGCAAGGCCTGACGGTATTACGGAGAGTGATTCTGTATGAAAAAGAGGCTTTATTTTCGAAAAAAATTGACCTCAAAGACTAGATCGTAAAGATCTAGTATATGTCTGACTATGTAATTTCATTTCTAGACAGTCTGATGAAATTACAAATGTGTACATACAATTAAAAGGTACGATTGTCTGAGAAAATTTTATTCCATTTTCTTGACTTAAATTTTTCATGCAGAATTATCACTTTCCGCTTATATTAACAGTTAAAGAAGATCAGGAAATCTTCGACGAAGATCTTCAACTCCATTAGTTCAATTCTCTTCTGTAATTTGTAGAGATCGTTATATATTCTATTTATGTGTTTTCGTTCAGAGAGCTTGATGAAAATCTCTGACTTTTTCCCTTCTTTTTCTGTCCTACATTTCTGTTTCTTTCTTTTGCTTCTGATCGAACACGTTGATCATCGATCGATTGAAACCACTCTCGTGTTTAATAGAGAATCATGTGTCGAGCAACAAATCCATTGTTCGTTTATATAGATATAAATATATATATATATACATATATAACTTCTAACTCGTTAGAGTTTGTTGTTAGTACAAATGGAAAACGATGAGATCTTTTCGATCGAACGAACAAGATCTCTTTTTCGGGGATTTAGCCGTGAGATTTAGTACAAAGCTTCTAATCGTCGCTTTCGTCCTCGTAAATGCTGTGATTATGTTTCGTGATTCACTGTGTCTATTCATTGCTACGTCGAGGGAAACGAGTAGTCTAGTATCATACTTTTGCTCTTTCTTTATTGTCTTCTTTGTTCTTCACGTTGAAACAACGAACAAATATGTTGAGAGGCAGGTGCAATGCTTTTGACGTTCTTCGAGTTTATTTTTAACGACGATTCCTTTAGTTCTACTGGCGGGAAGAATTTTCTTTACAAGTTTAGTTTAGTAGAAACGATCGAATGTATTTATTGGGATGGAGCAATTACTTGCAGTAATTTATAATAATTATTTATCACGTGTACGCAATTGGTGTATTGTTGCGATGCATTGCTGGTGTGATGCATGAGTTATCTTTGTTTCCTTCTTGTTTCGTTTCTCTTCTTGACTATTTTTCAATTATCAATAACAATAATATTATCTATCAATTTCAATATAGCTCTGAAGGATGGTACAAAGAATCGATAAAGTATAAGGAAAATTTTGTACGACGAGATTGATCAGTATGTAGTTAATCTTGCAGAAACGTTTGTTGCGGTTTGTTTGTTTGTCTTTCATTTTTAGAATTCGTATTCTCTATTGTTACGTATTATTTTTTTACTGTCTGTTTTCGATTTGATTTTTTGTTGTATCAGTTTGCTAAATGCAGTAATTACAGATAGCAGCGTGAGTTTCGTTTAAATTTTTGATTTTCACTTAGAAGGACAGCTGAATATTGCTGTTAACAAATGGTATCTAAGAAAGAAAGAAAAAAAAGAGAAGAGTCATTAAAAGGTAAAGAAGAAAAAAAAAAATAAAAAGAGAACTTAATGTTGATTATTTTATAATTAGCTATTTGTGTTATATAGTAAAATACTAAATCGTATATGTTACTAATACTTTTAACTATTTATATTTAGAAGTCAATCGCTTTTATCATTAAGATATCAATGAGACTTTTGTTGTATGCAATGGTTGCTTGAAATCATTTTTTAAAATATAGTTTTTTGTGTGTTATAAGATGTTTCAATGGAAATTTAGCTATATACGTTGATATATGTATTAATATATGCTTACTGAGTATTGTATCTTTTTGTTATATTTCTTTAACTTTTTTGTACTAACAATCATTTTTAGGAATTAGCCTTTCAAATATTTATTTCGTGATATATTTATTATGATTCTATAGTATAAAGATTAAGTACAACGCTTCGAACAAAAATATTGATTTTATAGTAAACGAAGTATTATAATGTAAATGTTACTCCTGTCTTAAGTGAAAATCTGTAAAATTTAGGGAAACTTGTACTTCTTTTAATAACATTATCTCTGCCATACTATAATTTTTCAAAAATTAAAATTATATAAAAATAATATATATATGCAAACAGGAATATTAATTCCTCAAATAGTATTAGGATGAATTTTACCTTTATAGCACGTTTTATGTATTCAATACAAATTGCTCAGTGCATGTGTAATTTTTATCGTAATTTATCAAAATTAAGGTATTTCTCGCTTTATTTATTTTCATATTGGTATATCGAAGAAAATGTCTGTAGCTTGAATATTATTTCGCTCTGCATTTCTTTATAATGCCTAGCATGATAAACTGATAACTAGAGGCGAGAACCCAAAATGTCGGGTCGTGTCGGGAACATGAAACTTTTTCTGGATCGGGACGGATACCCGAAAATTTCGAGATTTTCGAATTTATCGGAATTCTCGAAAGAGTTGGGATTTGAAAAAGGATTGGGAACAAGCTTAAATAATTTGTTAAAGCTCACGCCTTCAATTGTATCGAAAGGTCGCAGATCTAGAATCATCATTCGAGTAATTTCTTTTGTTATATCTTTTGGTTTAACAATCTTTCGCGTATCATTTTGTACATGCGACAAATTTTATATCAATTCAGTGTCTTTTCTAGTACATATACTAATGTTTGGATGCATATGCCTCAAATGGCATAATAAACCAGTAGTATTTGCACACTTAGTTTCAAATTCATGGTGACAATGCGTGCATTCCGCCTTTGTATCATCTTTTTCTTGAAAATGTTGCCAAACAGAGCTTCTCTTTATCTTCTTCCTTTGCACGATATCTTCTGCACTATTTCCTGCTGCCACAACTTTATTCGACTTTTTCTTTTAAAGATTTTCAGTCTTTATTAAATTCACACCGATTTTGAAATATACGTCCGAACTTTCCGAATTTCTCAGCGATACTGCTCAACAGCGTACATAATATCATAAGTACTAAGCACGCAGTCACACGTTTATATACAGGTCACACGATTCTTAGAATCCGTGTTTTCAATAACTTCACTGGCAAATTGAACTGTGTATTTACATATTTTGTAGGCTGTTATTGCTAAACAGCATTGGAGAATAGTTCGAGAAACGGTAGCCAGGTTCTTGAAATTTTCGGGAACCCGACCCGACTCATCCCCTACTGGATAACTAGCTACTAGTTTTGAAAAACCAAAATTCATTTTTTAATCAAAGACCAAATTATTGCGAATAATATATTAATATAAATTTCTGCGAAGCACGTGATAATATTTCAGAAATATTTCATTTATGATTTAAATTTCTAAGTGTATGTACGTAGCGCGTAATGATCACGAAACATTCAGAATTGCGAGCCGTGTTATGTTTATTCTTCTCGGAAAGCGAGAAACAGTGATTCTGTGTTACAAAGTATTAGAAGGATTTATCGTTCGTTAACTAAAAGGAGTTTCTGCTTTTCTCGACGTAGCAAATGCAGTGTCATCGAGGGCATTCGTTAATATTAACGCAGAGATTTCGATTCTGGTGCACACCACCAGAATACTCTTATTTTGTATTATAGGGATTTCGTTAGAGTGCAATGACGATACGAACACGTATAATCCAAGGGAAATTATATCCCTTTGTCGAAGAAAATTACCAATTTTCCCCCAAATTACCATTTGATCCCTTCATCTCTTCTTCTTTGATTTTCCGCGTGGAATCCTTCGTAACAGACGAAAAGACGTGAAACTGTTCGAATGGATACATCGAATTTATCAGAAATACTCGTGAGTCGATGGACACAAGAAAGGAAACCGAAAGGAAATCACGTATTATGTTACGTTGTAATTTTCTCTCTAGATAGAACTCTTTTCTGCATTATAGCGTACAGCAGACACACGACTCTGCTTCTAGAGAAAGAATTGATATTTTCGTGATGCAAAGTGTTCGCAAATTGACACCGATTGATATTTCTTTCGCAATTTCATCGTCTTTTTGTATTGCAAATTAATCCGCGATTCAATAGCCATTTGAGACAAAAATGATGTCACTTTGTTTTTTGCTACCTCACATTATCCCCGTTAATATGATTTCTTCCCGACGAAAGGAAAACGATGTAGCGTATTTATTTTGGCGATTTAATCCTCTAAACGCCGGTGAGAGTCGCGTGGACCGTAGACAGTTTCGAGGATTGTGTATTTTATACGATAATAATATACTTCTGTGCGTGATTGACATGTTGACTGCCATGGAAGTGAGACCTGCTAGACCTGCCAATGAATTATCATTGACAATTGGCCGTTATTGAGATTCATTAAAGTATTTAAGTAAAATAAACCGTTGTTAAGTATTGTAAAATAATAATCTAAAGTACCAAACGAATCGCGAAGAGCTTAAAAAAAATAAAAAAAAGAAAAAGAAGAAAAAAGATTTCACTTTTGTAACGAGACAAAGAAAAAAGGAAATTTCCATCCATCCGGCAGTCAACGTGCCGATGAATAACATTTATCAGTTACTTAGAGTAACAGTTGACAATTTATAAATAACAATATAAACGAGGAAAATACAATTATTTAGCGATTGTTTTAGCGAGGTATGTTTTACACGTAGCTTTGTTTATCAATGCGAATCAAAGAGGAATGTAATTATTGTATTCGATGTATGTGTACGTATGTATTGTAATATCGTGTTTGTGTTAATGTGCTATCGATTCTCGCGATCGTTTCGCCGATTCTACGATAAATGATAAACGATAGAACGGGGAAGTTATATATCCAGGCGATATTCTGCAACAACTGCCAATCAGTAAATGAAAAACAAAAAAAAGAAAAAAAAACAAATGGTACTATTAGTTTATCGTTTTAAGAGGTCCCAAAACCACACGACACGTTGTTAAATTATCCTCCGGTTGTTAGAAGATTAAACAGCTCCGACGAAGTACCGAGTACTTAGTTTAGTAAGCTTTTCGCGAAACAGTCCGCGCGCGGATGTTGTTTATGGTTCTTGCATTACGATCACGTGTGAAGGATCTTAATTAGTATTGGATCTTAATTAGTATTGGATCAGTATGTACATTCGAATAATATCTTTTTCGTTCTCTTGTAACGAGGCAACCGCGAATTAGACTTGTTAAGCGAATTTCACGCGATTTACGAAATCCTGTGTTTTACGAATGACAAACAACTAATAATAAGTGGTTCCGGACGTTGTGTGATAATTTAAAAGTTAATGTAGGAAATTTCTGGACTTCTGTCCAATCGAGAAAATTTGCCTGCCTCATGGGACGGGGCATTAATCACTGTGCAAGCGCTCGTGAAAATTTATGTAAAATAAGGGAGGAAACATGCTGTAATTTGTATAAAGATATTATTGAATCCGTACGAATTTTCATTTGAGTAAAGATTGTTTTATCGCCAGTGGACGAGCAAGACGAAAGAGTACAAGACAAAATTGTTAGTTCAGCAGAAAAAATATTCGTAGTATTTAAATTTAAAGTGCAATGTCGAAGGGTCCAGGAGTTAGATTTTAGACGTGAAAATTGATAAAACATGCCTCATCTCATTGTACTTTTTCTTTTTGAAAATGGTAGTATATTATTTTGAAATTTATACTCCTTTGCACGTCAATCAAAGATATTACAATGTATAATAATAAACGATAAAGATTAACACTAGAACTGCCCAAGACTGAAATGTAAAATCTGTACCAAAGTACAGAAGTAAAAAAGCAAGTTGTAGCAAATTTCTATAAAATATTAAGATAATCCTGGTCGTTCTGGTAGTTCTGGGGTTAATCTAAATGCCAGTGATTAATGTTGTTTTCCTATTTTAAATAGTATTCTATTTTATTGTTGATTAGATGTACATATCGATGCTAACATACAAATTGTACAATTGGGCTGTATCTCGTTTTCGCGATTTAAACGAAGCGTTCACTCAAAAGAGAAATTATGCGATTAATTTATATTAATGATTATTTAATACGTTTAGCGGCGTTATATATTTTTACCTGAATGAATCTGACGGTTTGTTTCGTCGTGTGAGAATACACGGATCGTATGCGAGAATGTAAAAATGAAGAAGGAAATTGGAAGACGGAAAAAAAATTCGACGCTACCCTCTTCACTCGTTGTTCACAGCCGAATAGTTCAAGTTGAGATTCGAAATGTCCGGGATAAAAGAAAAAAAAGATATATATTATATTGTAAAGTGCACGATACATATGCATATACGTATGTATGTAATTGTTTTTAAAGATAATTGTGAACAAAATGAGAAGTATAACAAAGATAAACTCTGATACGCAGAATCTTTATTTACGAAGAGAAGCAATCCGACATTACCAGATTTACAATAAGGGAAGAAGAGCAAAGAAGAAAACGACGAAGACATATATATATATATATATGTATGTATGTATAAGTATATATAGAGCCACACGCAGGCTTTACGGTGCTTCATTTTGAAAAAGCTTCCTGCATCCAAATACACTTTTGTTTTTCCCTGATATTTCTGTCACCGTTGACAAGTAGAAAGATTCAGCAATCCACAATTACGTTTGAAATACAATCAGACGCAAGTATTATGTATAAAATACACAGGTTAGTCAAGTGATGTCACTTGGGATAACGTTCGAATTTTAGTAAGTAAACATTCACTAACGAATAAACGATATAATGGAGTATTATTCGATTCATTGAAATAGATCTCAGAGAACCGAAGATGATTTTAATAAAATGATAATTATGAATTCTCTTAGTGTTTCTTGTTTATAAAGCACACGTTGATTGCCACGATGATCGCATTAACTCTCCAACGCACGTGTTGGATCCGTAAAATTTACGAATATATTCATAGTTGTTTATTCGCCGATAAATTAGAAGTAAGACAGTTTAAAAATGTTAAGTAACAGAAATAACATAGACAGCATTGAAAGATGATGCTTGTATCAAGATGGATACAAATACTTTTATAATAAGCTCCTGTATTTTATAAAAATTAAATGAAACGTACAAGGAGAGGAAATATGTGGCAGCAAACGTGTTAATTTACAATTAACATTGAATTCTAAAACACGAAAATGGTTTTCGTCTGTTGCAGGTGGTAGCCAGTCGGTTGCCAGTTACGAGGATCTAAGCTCCAGCAGTTTTAGTTCGGCAAGCAGAGCTTCTCTCGACACAAGGGGTTCGCCGACGCCTTCCTATGGTGCTGAGAACATGATGGTCTTTCCTGGTGATAGCAGCGGATCCATTTGAGATTATTTGAGATGCGCAGCACTGTTGCCGAAGTGGCTGCGCTGTCTCAGATAAATCGTGTGCGTGGAACATTTTACTGGCTCTGTGCCGCTGCACGTAATTCCGTAATTTTCTGCTCAAACGAACCGGGGACTCGCGGGGATGGAAACTAAAAGAAAAAAAAGAAAAAAAGAAAAAAAGGAAAAGGATAACTAAAGGGAAAAAATAGAAAAAGTATATACCGCTGTGCCATTTCTATGAGTTTTCTCCTCCTCCCAGAAAAAAAGAAAACAATCACCGCGACTCAAGCGCGGCAATCAAGTTTCTTTTTACCTCGAACTTTTTTTGGTGGGAGTACAGAGAAAACGCGAGTCGACCGAAGCGTTCACCTGGAAAGAAGAAACTCCGAAGAAATTGTTCCGAAAACAATTGTTTGTTTGTCATTTTTTTTTTTTTTTTAAATAAGGAACAATTAGTATTTAGGTTTTTACTTATTTATATACGTTGATGATTGAAAGTGGTGAATTTCATATCTTTCTGTTTTCTTAGCTCGTGATCCGTTAGCTGATACTATTGGATCGGAACTGACATATTCATCTATGATCCAGGAAAGGCTTGAAGAATTGTGATGTACTCCACGAGATGTATAGTATACTGTCCGGAGCTAAAAAGAGGGCTAGTGGTGGCAAAGAGAATAAAGTCACTTTGCCACCACTCGCCGACACACTGCTACACGAGTTTGTTTGTTTATGTGATACTTTCGGCTAATATGTCCTTATATTTAAGAATGCAAACAACTGATCAGACCCGCATTATTGTCGTCTTCTTTTCAGCTCCGCGTTACACGTATCTTGTAAGAATTTACGACTGATCTGATAGCTATAAAAATTCCACTGATCTTCCTGGTGATTAGAATGCGATTGACTGTAGAATTTGTTCAAAGGTTTGCTAGTGAAGGACAGATCATGTAATAATCTTAAAAATGTGTTACATTTACGTTACATTGACGAGTATACGCTTTCTGTTTTTCCGATGAAAAAAGATACGTTCCGAAGACTAATTTTATTTTGTATAATAAATAATCAAAGGCTGGTACAGTATCGAACGTGTTAAAGAAGGACGTGAACACTATGTGAAAGATCTAGAGCAGAGTTTCCCAACCTTTTTCAAGTCATGATTGATTTTTATAATATTTTATAATATTTTATTATATTTTAAATATCTGCGACACTTCTTCGCATTTGTATAAAAAGTATAAGCATTTATTTATTTAAAAGAAAAAAAACAGAACACTTGTCATATACACTCATTAGTAGAATATCGTAATATAGTGAGATTGAAGTAAATAAGAATCGAGAATTGTCGTGACAGAATGTCGTATGAAAATAATTTTCCGTAGTAGAAGATTTCCATAGGAGTACACATTGAAACTTTCGTTACGACTCGCACAGGTTGGGAATTCTAGGTCTAGAAAAGTTTGGACGAAGAAGATCTGCTTACGCAAGACATGATACCAATTTTGCAACGCGTGAAATATTCTATTTTCGTACGATATTAGATGTTTATAGAAGTTGGAAAAAAGGAAAGTTGCAAACGATATGGAATTAATTTGTTTCTGCCTTCCGGCTGTGAAACGCTTCGGCCAAATACATCACTTAGAATTGTACAAAAAGTCAGTGGCATAGAAGCGTACAGCGTTATCTTTATTCGTTCCCGAATGGTACACGCTGTACTCGAACACTAAAAGAAAAAAAAGCAAAAAAAAAAAAAAAAAATACGCGAGGGTGATATAAAATCGCTGAATCTTTTCTCTTTCTTTCCTTTTTTGGAAGTTTTATATTGTAAGGATAATTACGCATGATAACCGATCGTTTTTAATCGTATCTTCGTATATTACGTAGCTTTTGGTAATCACCGAGTGATGGATGTAAGAAAAAGGAAAAAAAAAAACGAAAAAATATTCTACTTCCAAAACCAAAAAAAAAAAAAAAAAAAAAATAAAAAAGTAAAAAAAAAAAAGAGAAAGAAGAGGAAGAAGAAAACGTGAAAAAAAAAAAAAAAAAAAAAAAAAAATACAATTGCATTTTATACTCTTTAAGCGTAAGCGCGAGATTCGATTATTATTATATATAGCGAGACTTGCTGCTTATTACGGAGCTTAGAAAAGAGTTCTTTGATTTCATAATCAATGCATTTCTTTCTTTCTTTCTTTCTTTTTTTTTTTTTTTTTTTTTAACAGTTTTAGTCTTTGTATGTGTGAAATGTAACGGCATTGCGACATGTTACGATTACTATTCGATCATTTTTCGTTTCATGCCATTATACGAGTCGCAGTCATGGTGTGTTTTTTTTTTATTTAAAAAAAAAGTTGCTCTCTTGTTTCTGTCTTTAATTATTTTAAGAATTGTACAGTAATATTGTAAATTTTTCTATATACATGCTATAGAATGATTTTTATTCTACTTTGGTAATAAGCGCTTTAAATACTTCGTCTCGTATGTATCAAATTTTTTGACACACACGTTTCACATATATGTTTTTTTTTTCATTCGAGTCCTTTTACCTTCTTTCCATATCACTTCTGATTTCGTCTCGAAAAGAAGGAAAGATCCGATGACTGCCTCTCGTATCGTTCGACGACCAATTTTCATTACGAATATTCAAAAGGAGATAACAAAAGCAAACAAGAAAGAAGACGAAGGAAACCGCAACATTTTGTACAAAAAAAAAAGAAAAAAGAAAAGAAAAAACAGAAAGAAAAATCACCGAAACAGTTGAGAAAGCCAAAAAATCTAAAAACAAGAAAAAAGAAAAAAAATCCAGAAATCAAGAGAACAGAGCGTTTGTGTCACACATTTGTACGGACGAGATCAATTTATACGCGAGTGATCGAGTTGCTTTTATGCGAAAGAATGCGGAGAAGAATGTTGCGTGGTCTGAATGGCCAGATATGCTACAAGGGAGCCGTGGATCTTTCTCTATATGTGCCGATTTTCCTCGGATCCTTTCGGAACCATCCCCCCTTTTTTTACGATCCAGCCAAAAAGACTATTCCCGCGTTACACGCTGTCGTGTAAAAGTTCAAATCGGGAGCAGGTTTGTAAGTGTGAGACGTGTCTGAAACATAGAGAAAAAGCAAACAAAAAAGAAGAAAAAAAAAAAAAAGAAAGGGAAATAATGGCCGCATAAAGTTTTCACAATTCGTTCTGACAGGATTCAATCAGCTCGACATGGTTTCCTCAGAACGGCGAGATCGAAGTTGAGAGGTGTGCGATCGCACAATTCGTTGCACGAAAACGATGAAAAGTGTGATATCGAAGGCGAATCTCTCTCTCTTTCTCTCTCTCTCTATTTCTCTCTGTTTTTCTCTATTTCTCTCTTTTTTGCGTACGTTCGCGCGAAATGTATACAGGGTAGAGATTTAGCCGCGCGAACGTATAAAACGTGCCGGTGTCTCCGTTTGTCGAACGTTCGGCAACGAGACGATTCGGCGGCCGCTTCTTTTCAGAGTCGTGCAAGTAGAGAAACAACAAGTAGAGGAACAGATATTCAGGTATTCGTGCTCGCGATCTGCGTCTTCCGGACTCGAGAAAGCAATTTAGCACGAAGTTGATCAGCCACGATGGCCCTTCGAGTGTTGCTTTCGAAATGCAAGCGCGATACAAGAGAATGCGAATGTTTCGAAGAAATAGAAAGAAAAAGAAGACTGAGACGGAGTTTTACGAGTGGGGAGGGAGCAACAGTGGAAGGTCTGCTTTAAATAAGCGAGGTTTTTTATTCGAGCGTATCATAGTCGCGTAGAAAGTTACTATATCCGTGAATGAAAGTGGTGCTCTGTCTACTGAAGGAAGAATTTATTACTGCGTTGTATCGCGATGGACCCCGCATTGTCAATTTTGGGCGAACCTCTCTCTGTATCTTCATTTTTTTTTTTCTTTTTTCGTCAGTTATAAAGAAACTATGATTTAAGAGCAGAATAGTTTTGTTTTCTCGTATGAATTTCTGAGTTATTGCAAATTATGTTTTCTTTTTTTTTCTTTTTATATCGTGTCGGTGCGATTGATTGAATTAAAAGTTTGAAAAATTCGATTTACGCTTTTTAAATGATATTGAGTATTATGTAAAAACCGATATATTTAATTCTAGAACATACTGTCAGCACTGGTGTCTTATTCCAGGATACTGTGCCAAAATCAATGCATCTTGTACCACTTTATATCTCCAACTTCGGCAAACTGAAGAACAATGCTGGCAAAATTGTATCCCAAAAGGACACGATTTGCATTTAGCAGTCTATAATTACTTTTTTTTTTTTACCACACACACACACGAATGATCACCCGCTTCTATCTATCTATATTTTCTTTCGTCCCATCCGGTTTCAGAATTAAATTATCGTTGTTACGTTGAACGAATTGAAATATAAATTGAAGAATAGTTCGATAGTGTAAAACCGTAAAGTACAAATAGAACGTAGATTTTCCGAAAGCGGACAAGCGAATGGGGTCCATCGTTTCTTTTTTCGAGGGTCAGTACAACGTGGAGGAATGATGTGCATGAAACATTGGAAACTCGATGGATTGAACGGTGTGATCCAAGAAAAGAAAAAAAAAAAAGAAAAAAGAAACGTGATAAGAGAGCGTAGGAAGCTTGGTAGAGATTGTTGAAAAAAAAAAATTTTGCATTCCCCTTTTACTGTAAGTTTCGACAAAGCTCGGCGTGTGTCAGCGGACGAAATCAGTGAGGGC
This sequence comes from Frieseomelitta varia, assembly GCF_011392965.1. Lineage (NCBI taxonomy): Eukaryota > Metazoa > Arthropoda > Insecta > Hymenoptera > Apidae > Frieseomelitta > Frieseomelitta varia. Next base: position 666,471 of record NW_025110579.1, read on the forward strand.
TGGAAGGATAGAAGAAAAATGCAGAGAGGACGAAAGAATGATTTCCAAGGGTGTATCTCCACGCGGCACAAAATCAGAGAGAAACGGGTAAAGCGGCGTATGCAATATATTTTTCTACCTTTTACTTTCTAAAAAACGTCGTCTCACGTCGTCGAGTGATTCATTTTTATAGGGATTATAAAGCGAGTTCGCAAGCTCCGATACGCGATGCACATTTTAGCAAGTCGCACGATGATCGTCGTTAAATTATTATATTGTCTAATTATCGTACACGCATATAGCGCAACGCGTTCTGTCGAAGGACGAATCGACCGATCGAGATCTATACCTGATGACGATTGGACCGCGGCTCTTCATGCAGTTTCGTACTTTTACAAATTGAGTGAACTTCAACTTGAACGGAAGAACGTTTTATTTCCTAAATGTAAGAACTTTATTTTTGATATTTTATAAGATCTTTGTATTTGTGCACGTTCTTGCATATCTTCGTATATTCGCGTTCGTCGTGAATGCATGGATTTCCGCAGTCTACAAATGTGATTGACACGTTCACAGTTTTGCTGAGTAACATTAATATACGGACGATGGGAAACTTTCAGATGCCAAACTGACTGACTTAATATTTCATTAATTATTTTATTTCATTACATAGATATACGATTAATAATAAATTCTAAGGAACGTCTAAAAAAAAGCAGTGATTGCAATTTATAACACTTTTCTATGCTCCGATGCTTCAATTTACAGAGTTGATCAGTGTGGCTTCTGAACTCATTTCTAACATTGGATGCTGAACGTGTTAATCGCAACAGAGAGCCTTAAGAGAGTTATGTAAGTAGAGTACGTTTCTCGTATGAGTTCTCGCTCACGGACTTTCTGCGACTGATTCATTACGCGGGAGTCCTCAGACCCTTTACCCTTTCGACCATTCTTCGTTTTGCTTCTTTAATTGGACGCGTCGAGCAGAAAGCTTCGAGCGTTCTTTGCTAATCAGAGACACGAGAAATTGAAACTCAGGAGGACAATAATTATTTTTATAAAGCTTTTACGTGGGTTCGCGAGGATCTTTGCGATTTGTGTTACACGAACAAGGGACTTTAAGCGTTGACGTTCGAGTGTAAAGGAAAAACAAAAAAGGAAAAAAAAAAAAAAAAAAGAAAAGAAATGAAACGTGTCTGAATATTCTACGTATTTTGTCGAACATTCGTTTTGTTCTTTCCTCTGTCCGTCTGAGCGTGCAAGACGTCGAACTTGATATTCTTGAACGCTTCTCGACCTCGCTAGCAATGTCTTTTATGCGATATGTATCTCATTGAGGTTGAAAACGACGAAGAGAATCGCGAACAGCTATTTTTCCATGGTCTATCGAGCAATTATTTCTTTAAAATTTATCATACGTTCCGTTCACTGTTTTTCTTTCTTTCTTTTTTTTTTTTTTTTCTTTTTTAGCGATATTTTAACTAATTGCGTTTCCAAAGGGAATGCGCGAATGGAATGAATGTGTTCTTTTGGCCCGATTCCTTTCGCGTTTCTTTAGAGTTGCCCCTCAAAAGTGCCAACGTTCGAAAAATGTTTTATGTTTACAATACAGAGTGGACTGAGAAGCGGGGACGAAGTCAAAAGGATGAAAGATTGAATCTCTCGTGAAGGAAGGAAAATTTTCTTTCGTTTATAGAGTACATTCCCATTTCTTTCTGTCCAACGAGTAATTTTCTTTAAATTTCACAATATTAAATTCACTTTATTAAAAATAAAATCTCTGTTACGTTTGTACGCTCAGTCCATGCTGTATATCCACAGAGTAATCGATATTTGTTCTGTGTTTTCAGAAACTCAATGTTAACGATCGTTTATAACGCCGTAATAAAAGTAAGTTCATCAAACGCGAATATCTCGATATGTTGTAAAGTTCACGGGAATCAATCTCGAGCAGAACTCCAATGGATTTACTGTGTTTCTTTCAACTTTCGTGCTATCAACCTACAAACTGTCTTTCTTTGTTTCTTCCTTTGTATATAAAAATATCTAAATACTTGAAGCAAAAATCAAAATCTTTCATTGTTTCGAATTCCACGTGCATTTCTATGTTTTTTTCTTTTTTTTCTTTTTGACGATTTTTGAAGATTGATGCTCGAAGGAAACGCAATGATCCATAGATACGAGTTACCAAATGAATAGCAGTACGCTTGCAGAGTACAAAAATATCAAGATCAAAAAAAAGGTTTCCACTTGTACGGTTAATTGTTTGGTTTTACATAGTCAAGGGTACAGTACACACGTTTCTTTGTACAATAACATAAACGTTTGTCAGCACTGTCATTGTAACTTATGGTTTTTGCCCATCGGTCCTTCCAGACGTGAATCTTCGCTTGATATTCCTTCAGCGAATCGTGCAATGACCGGAATGCGGATTTTTATGCAAGATTTCATACTTTCGGGAATGTAGAATATTTGGTACTTATGTACTAAATATTTCAGAAAGCACTGCACTTTTGATATTTTGTGTATTTTTTTCATATTATACGCTATTATTCTGTGTACTTTTGCATGTTCAGATTTCATGTATGTAGATGTATAAAAATCTGCAGTCTCGTAATGATCTATCGTGCTTTGACTTTTATTGTTGGTATAAATTTTTTTGATTAAATGAAAAGATTCTCGGACTGCAGACGTTTATGCAGTTATACTACAGGCGTAAAGAAACGAAGATTGATATTATGTAAGTAAAATATTATGAAAAGCATTTTACTTCGAATATTTTGATATATGTTTGTATACTATACTCATAAATATATGAACATCTGCAGCCGTGTGTTGATCAAGTGTCTCAAGTCTGGAAGGATCGCGTATACTTTTTTAATGGTACAATTGCGTATGACACAATCACACTCGATGTTCGTGAAAATGTTTGGAGCTGTCGAGACGGCGAACTGGCAATGAATACGGTCCGTTGCAACGAGACGCAGAAACGAAAGAAGAAGAATGACAGAGGGAAAGAATTCGATCGACAACGCAGAAAGAAATTTTCGTAATTTCGTTTCGAAGGGAAGAAGATTAATCAAACGCGTAACTACTATTTGTACGGGGACAATTTTCACGAATTCATCGCGTTACCCTAATTGTACAAGCACATTCGGACGATCGAGTCTAGATTCGAAGACTCACTGCGTTGAAAAATGAATTGAAGATGAAAACCAGGAGAAAGGAAGGTGTGAGTTTTTTTCTATTTTATGTTATGTTTTCCTAAACGCTAAGGATTACCACGGAAAATTTCACGATGGTTTATATTGGACGAACTGATTATATATTGCGCGCAAACGATTGTGTTTTATAAAATTTTAAGGCTGAACAGGGTTGTCGTGTGCTTGGATTTTTATCGTCTGTTTGTTCCCCATCACATTTTCCCAGATCTTTGCCCTAAGTGCTCTCGTTCAATTTCGAATACTTTATTTTAGATACGTATTAAAGCATTTACTATTGTCAAGTATTTCTGTTTCTTTCGTCCGACAACGTGACAAAAGCGCGAACGTCTGTGCCATTTTTTCAAGGACTTTCTTTTGCAGGCAGCTTCATCGTCGAGAGGAAACTCGAAAATTCGGCTGCAGGTAACGAGAAATAATTGAAACGTTATAAATAAAGAATTATCCATCGATGATTTAACGCAGCAAACGTAGAAGGCTTGAGGCATGACCAAAAACGATTATTTGGTGATAGATTATGAGAAGAACTAGTTGAATCGCGGTTGAATCAGTTGATTCTGTAATCTGACAAGCGTAAACACTTAGAGAAATGTCAAATGTTTGACGCAACGAAATAATTAATTCAAGTAGCCGAGTATGCCATTTTCCGTGGGATAAACGGAGAGTGCATCCTCATCCCTGGGTTTCTGGGACGAGGACGTGATCGACCTCAAAAATCTCGAGGTAACGGGGTGATCTTGCGCGTCATCGTTCAACACCAACTATTAGTTCGATCGTCGATCGATTATTGCTTCTCTTTAAACTTTCTTCTTTTCACAGTTTCGATAATTGTCTGCGTCGCAATTCTCTAGGTAGATTATTACCATCATTTCTACATTTCCAATTTCCTTTTTTCTTTTTTATACTGTATCAATTTTAGTAAAGGATACGTTCTGTATACAGAAATCGAAGTTTAATCACAAAATAGATCAACGTGGAACAAATTAACGAGATACTGATATATCAATACATTTCTTCTTTGAAAAAGAGAACAGAGCAAAGCGACTTCAAAGTACAATTGCTGTAAGTCTCCTGACGAAGTGTCTCTCTACCGAGATTTATATTTCATTTTCATAGTATTCAATTCTGATAGTCGTCGGAAGGTACTACCACGTAGTAAACTACTATTACTCAAAGACCATAATTACAAATACTCCTTGAGGTCCATTCTACGTACGTCTCCTGAAAAATTCACTTCAATCGCACCATCGATAAAATAAAACCAAGAAAGAACGATGGAAAGAAGATGATAGAGGGTGGAGCAGCAAAGAGTGAAAATTGGAGGATCGAGTGGCAGCGACGGGTTCCAGGAGTCCTGTTACCTTTCTGCGGCAAACCGGAATCATCCAGCAGGAGCAGCTACGTCGGCAGTTGCACGACAATTGGCAATCGGTCGAAAATAATAGGCAGGCGGTCCGCTGAGGGGGTGGGTTTCGGCTCAGCCGTGGGGATGAAAAACGGCGTGAGGTCAGAAGAAAGAGGAACGGGCGTGCTTATCGTGCATCGTCTCCAGCTGCCTCGAAACGCTCCTCCAACGGCAAGCTAAGCCCGACCGGTGTCCCTCCACACCCGACCGTACTTCTCGACGTGCCTCGGCCAAGAGTACCTCAGCTGACGTTCGCAAAAACACCAGCGACGGCACGACGTGTGTCATCGTGTACATCCGACCGCAGGATCCAACCCGATTCTCCCCTAATCTCGTTTGACCACCACTCTGTGTCAACGTTCATCGATTTTATCGATCGTTTTTTGCATCGATAATTGCGCACATTATGTATTTACATCGACACGCGGCGGTGGAAATTCTGATTCCAATTGCAATTCCGTTTTATTTAATCCTTTGTAACTTTTATTCCAGCGGATTCATTAGGGGATAAATGACACGCTACTGTGTACACAATAACTTGTGACGTTTCTTGTTGTTTAGCTAAATATTCATTTGTGTTATTGCACACCAATTGGATCAGTGAAATTATTGAAAGAAGAAGGCGCTTTCTGGGGTGAGAGGGTGTTTCCTCTAAAATGAAATTGACATAAATTGACATAAATATGTTACAAAATATACATGTACTGTGGAAAGACACTGTGAAGATGATTCTTCAAGAGGAAGGAATGAAAATGGCGTTATATATACGAAGTCTTCTTATAAAGAATAAGGATATATTTATTTAGAAATGATTTTACATTCGTTACATTTCTCAAGATCGAGCTGCGACAGTAGGATAAAAAGATCTTCAGTGAACGTGCTTTAACACATTGGGATGTATTAACAAGATTGCTTCCTTGTTAATTCAAAGACAGCACTGGCGATGCTCGACAGTACTTGATTTATTAATTACAACGCAGTTGATATACTCGGGCAGCGTATAATTAAAAGAAAGAAGAGAAATGGTATGATCAGGTGAAAAAACAGAATGAATTACATAAGAGATCAATACGCGTAGCTGGCAACACGATGCTTAACCCATTAAGTACCAGCTGCCTATTTATAGGTGAAGACACATTTTATATTTTCGAAGATTGTAGATAGTACGGTATTCTCGCCGAACGAGTTCCTTTATAATTAGAAACACGGTGTCACTGTCACAACGCCGAGTATTTTACGAGTATTTCTCCAAGTATGATATCACGATGAAATATACTCCAAGTACCGACGTCAGTGACTCTGTTGAAATTATTTTAATAATCCACCGATATCTTAAACTGATTGCTTTTATGAGAATTTATTCTTTTGAATTTAGACGAAGCTTGATACATAAAATTTTTGATTATATTATGATGATTTTATGCTTACACGAATATTTCTGATTACTTGAGAAAAGTTAGACATCTGAAGTGTAGTAGAATGAGATTTATATTTGCATCGCGATAGATATAAAAGTCTCTCATTTTCTATTACAAAATGAAAGTCTCCCGATTATGAGAAAAATTAGATATTCAAAATTCTTCTTCATCGTTCGAGAATGTAAAGAAAAACGTACACAACCTTGAAATTTTCTCTATATTTTGATCTTCAGAGGATCTATTATCTACTGTTCTCTTGACACAAAATCACCTCTTTGTAGAAAGCTCTCTAGTAAGATTTAAAAGGGTAGTTCAACGTTTTCTCTCAGAATGCGAACAATTTTTACAAATTCTTCGAAGACAAGGATAATTTGTTCGATGAAAGAATTAAAGATATTAGATGTTTAACATTTTTCACTAACGCTTTAGCTCGTTTAGTGACGTCATAGAGTCTTTGACGTAAATGCTTCGCCGTTGGTGATCGAAGAGAAGCTGACAACACTTCGGCCTCTTGAGACAAGTTCGATTTTTTAAACGTTCTTCCCCGCGTTCTTCCTCGAGTGAGCCAAATATAGATCATTAAATTCGATAATACGATGATCTTGTTCCGATAATCGCTCTTCCTTATCCGGAAACCTTCACCCGGCACGAAAAAAAGAAGGAAATGTTTGAAAGCATGCAGAAGAAACACAAAATGAAAATTGCTATCGTTGGTATATTAAAGTAGAAAGAAATATGAGTTTCTTAAAAGTCGAACTGATCAATAATGATAAATTTAAAATTACAAAAATTTTGTACTTTTTAATTAATATGACTCATAGTGTCTCAGATATCGGAAGAAGCTTGAGAATTTGAGATAATATGTACTTGTCACATTTCAATTTGTGGATACTTTAGGAGCATGTTCCTTCTGTGCAGGGGTTAAAAACTTTCAAGAGAAGGAAACCTCTGAAAAATTTGTCATATTCACAAAGTACTTAAGAATGATTACACTTCTAAAAACTATTCAAACCTCCAGGAATAATTCATATCGAATAACAGATTACATTTCTCCTACGCAAGAGTTGAGAACGAATATAGATATAGAGAAAATTTAAAAATCTACAGTATATTCCATTGTACCTCTCAATCACGCCAAATTACCAACCAAAGAGAAATTGTATCTGCACTTTTGCGACGTTACACACATCCTACAGCCAATTATCCAAGTTCTCTCTCCGCGTATCCTCAGAGTATCGCGTAAGATTTCCAATTCACGGTCTCGTCGACACTGTCGTTGGAAGCGGTGAAACAAATTGTTACACGGATGAAACGGTGTCGAAGACACTGGAAAAAAAAGATGAATTCCGTGTTCGAGAGTGGCGGCGATAGTCGGCCGGGACACTTTTCCCTGTTGGAAATACCGCAGACATGATCCTCGTGTCGGAGGAGCTCGTGGTAACGAACCATCGAGAGCAGCTTCTTTTTAGCCTCGACAATCAGGTCATTGGGCCTGCAACGCCCAACTGGGAATAGCAGAATGCCGCGAACCACTCGAACCGCTCCTTCAGCAATCCATTTCTCGGCTCTTTCCTTTCTTAACGGCAGTCAGCTGCAGTATCGACGTCAGTACCACGAAAAATGACGTCATCAGACGCATCGAAATATATATCCGATTTTGGCATGTGTCACGCTTGTCATGCTCGCTGCCGCGAACCGGAGGATACCGATAAATATCGGTTTTATTCTAACCGAAATAAGGGAATCCTTCGGGATACACGAGGAGGAGGTATCGCTCCTCGTGTATCCCTCGTGTATCGCTGGGAATGCTTGTATATCTCGCTATTCACTTATGCTTATCCGTATTTTTTAATACAAGCCACGAATAAATTATACATTTATGAGAAATTTGACGAGAAAAGGTATTTCATGGTCTCTTACGAATCGTCGATGAACCACACAAAATATACCGATTATCTCCATAAGATGAAAAGTAGAAAAAGGTAACGATGTTTGAGATTTCAAGAGGAGTTAATAAATTTATTGAACCCCACTAGTCCAATATGTTTCAAGTAATATAATAGAAATGACTTGAACAAATTCTCCGATAATTATACCGATTTCAAGAATAAAATCCCTCCTAAGGAAGGAATAAATTAAATTCTCAATTTCTCTCTCGATGATTTTCTTTCTCGAAGGAATTCACCTCGCAGCAATGTCTGCGCCAATGTGTTGCCATATCGCATCCAGTACTCGACAATTAGAAAGGCATTGTGGAAAACGCGCTTTTCAAAGAGACTGGTCGATACCACGACTTAGAATCAGCGAAGGGAAAAGGAATTCGTTCTTATCATTCCCAAGGTAATACTACGAGGTCAAGGTAAAAGTAAATTCGCTCTGACCAAGTATTATTTAATTTAATTACACGATGATGCTAATTTTCCCACTTTTTTATGTTTCATACTCTATTTTCGGTGCAACACGTCTTTGAAGCACCTAAATTTGGGTATCCGCGATTTATTTGCAATTTTTTTTAAGAAATAAAATTAAATGATGAGATCTATGACATTTGTAAAGAAATTGATCGCCTTACGATAAAAATTCAACGAGCCCTCAACGGGTTGAACGTACGTATAAGTATAAATCTACGAAATTCGGTCACGGAAATTTTTGTGAACGAATTACGATTGGTTGTGACACGAGTTACGATTCTACGTAGAATATCAAGATGCTGGAAGAAGATAATATTAATTGTGCCGGTACTAATGAGACCGGCCACGGCTTCATCTCCCTTCATCGTGTCATATGGTAGAAGTATCATTTCAAGATAGAACGCTGATCCATGATTCTCCACTGTTAATGATATTTATCACTATCATCAATTTAACGAGAATAATTGTTATTAAGAAATAAGAACCTGAAACCTCCGATATCTAAAGGACATTATACGATTTACACCACATGATCTAAGTCTCCAACAACTGGGCCAACAATCTGACACCGTCGCTAATTACTACTTGCAGGAGACGCGACGTAAAACGTTCAATGTTAAGAAAAGAAAGGAGAACGAATGTTTTTAATTTCAATAGATCAAATAAGTATTTCAAATGAAAAAGACGTTCAAATTTGTGTGATAAAACCGATTTAACGAGGCTTGTATTTAAAGTTAGCAAGTGTCCAGTGGCTTGTAAGACTGTATACGTAGTTTCGGGGAGGAAGAGAGCGAACGTGTGTACGTGTGTGCGCGCGAGAAAGAATGCTCATGCGTGTATATATACCTTCTCGAAGAGCGGCCACTTCACGATGCACGAGCGACGCGAACACGTAGCATTCTATTCGCGGCACAATTTTCGAGGATCGATATATCGAGCGGCGTGTCCCGTCGGTCGACGACGACGTCTTCAAATAGCACGGTAGTTAACGTCTCTGAGAGTGACTCTCAAGAAGGGTGGCGAGAGCGAGAGGAGAGATTGCAGGATCCTTTCCTTTCCTTTCCTTTCCATCGTGATTCTTCTGCTGTCTCCTCCTTGTCCTCCTCCTCCTCCTCCTCCTCGTCGTCGTCGTCGTCGGTGACGTTCTTCCTCTCCACTGTTCTCTTCTTTCCTCTTCCCGTGTTTTCACCTTTCAATTTTTCATTGGGTTCGTTTTCTCAATCCGTTCGGTCTTCGATTTTCGATGATCGCGTGGCACTTGGTTTCGAGAGTTTGAAGCAGTCATAATGAGAGACCGTCTTTGCCTCGCATTTTTCAAATTATGAATGCATGTATGCGGTAAACAAAATTCATTGCCTTGGCCGTGGTTAAGGAAGTTTTCAATTATCTTCTTCTTTGGAGGAAAATGTGTGTTGTACTTGATTCTTTTCCTTTTTTAATCTTTTGATCTTTGAAAGAATCTGACTGTATTTCATAATCTAAGGAATGACCGTTGATGATTAGAAATAGAAAAAGTTTGATGCGTTGTGATTTTAATACATTGAAAAGAAAGTATATCAAATAAATGTATTACTTCGTATATTTATGTCAATTAAAAGTGATTCATCGTCACGTTAAATATTTCTTTATTTTTTCTTCTTTTGCTTTTAGAGATCTTGTTAAAAGAACGTAGGAACTGAGATGGTTGTTGCTTGTTCGAGTCTTTAAGTTGCAACTACATCAAAGAAAGTGGCGCTTTGATATTCTGCTCTTCACCACTCGTTACGCGCATCTCCGTAGAGGATTCTAACGAATAGACCACGTTTTTTATCGTGAAGCAACGAATTCTGCCAATGAATCTCCAGCAATAAAAACAATTTACTTGTCTTCACTACACGTTTCTACCGTGTTTTTAGATGGCTCTTATGAGTAAAAAACAGAATAGAAAATTGAGCACAAAAAATTAATTCGTGCCATTTTATCAACAAGTCTGTGTAAGAAACTTAAGGTAGTAGACTCGATTCTCCATATACGTATAATTAAAACATATGTACAATTAAATCATTCTTTCCCTTCCCAGTTTCGCAAGATCACCAAGATAATCCAAATACTCTTTTTTAATAGACAAATCTAACATGAAGGAATTGGCGAGACGATGAAAACTCCAGATGAATCAAACATCGTTATAACTCGTTGATGCCAAAGGAAACGCGTACGGATTCCTTTCGCGTGGTCCCCCTCCCCCTCCCCCTCCCGCCCCATTCGTTATTCTTCGCCCGTACTTACAGTCATCGTGACAATTAGCATGCGGTGGTGTGGTTGGAGTGTGTTAGGAATCGCGCGCGATTACAGCATCCATCTGAAGCGGAGGATGCCACGAACATGCCGCATTGGGGTAAATTCGTGTCGTTGGAACCATCTCGTCACGCTTTACGGACCCACCGGGGATTACCACCACTTCTTTCGACATCGCCGATCCTCGCTTTCTGTCTCTCTCTCTCTCTTTCTCTCTCTCTTTCTCAACCCTTTCTCCGAACCCCCTGTCTTCGTTTTTCTCTATACGTCACCAAGCACGCGAGAGAGAGTTACCCCTTCTTTCTCCCCTCTACCCCCCCGGTTTCTTCATCCCTCTGTATCGAGTTAAGAGAGAAGAAGAAGCGGCGGGGGTGGCGAACGAGGTGGTATATCGGTGTGTGGCTTCGGCGGTGGTGCTTGCTGGTCCACCACCTCCGTCGCTACCACCACCGCCGCTACCAACGAGCATCCACCTCCACCTCTGCCTCTCTACGAAGCGACGATGAGGATTCTGCAGCTTCGGCAAAGTCGTTTGAAGAAGTCAGTCGACAGTTGCACGTCCTCGCGACTCGGAGAATAACGATCAGGGGGAAGAGAGAAAAGAAAGAAAGGAAGAAACTGAAAAAAAGAGAGAGAAAGAGGCAAAGAGGCGGCCGCTCGCTGTCGCCAGCTGAGAGAGAGCCTATCTCCTGATCAACGGCTGCGGCGAACAACACTCTTTAGTCTTTTCTTTTTTCGTTTCGTCTTCCCCTTCGTTGTCGTTCGTCTTTCGTCTTACGTCCACGTTCAGCACGCTTCGCCGCTGCCTCTTCGCTCGACTCGTCGTTGACTCGTTCTACTGCGAGGAAGATGCGCTGAGAAGCGATCGACGAAGAATGTCGATGGACGAGACGCATGGAGGCGGCATGATTTCCGCAATCCTTTCCTCGGTCGTGCTTCTCCTCCTGCTCGGACGCACCGCGGACGCTCAGTAAGATTCTTCTCACAGAGGCTGATTCCGCCTCTTCCTCTTCCGTTTTCCCGACCGACATCGCGTCGGCCATCTTAACGCCAATCTCCTCCGCAAGGACAGATCCTCCTCTTGGATCTCTCTACTTGCAACGAGATTCTCGGGAATATTGGTATTTTACCGACACGTACACGACTGGTCGAAAAGGTTTAACTGTGGGATTTTTTTTAGTTTTATTTTTCGTATTTCGTGTGAAGATAAATTTGGATGGTAAGGGGAAAGTTTCCTACGGATGTGGGATTCTCTGGTGTAGAAGTATCGCTATAACTCGAGTCTTTCTTCCTATATTTGTAGTTTGTAATTTCTCTCTGTTTTCTAGAATTTATCGGTTTTGCCGAAATGAAAGTTTTCTGTTCTTTTATCGAGTATGATTTTTAATATTATTAAACTAATAATTGTTTCTCTTAATAAATGACACAAAATGAGACACAACTATACGGGTACGCAGAATTTTTGTACTTTTTCCTGATTGATCAGTTTTTTTTAAATTGTTAGGAATTTTTTTATAATTACATCAATTTCAATTCTAGAAGATTAATAATCAATTTTTATGGTAGAGTAAGAAGGAGAATTAATATCGTACACACAGTAAATCTAATGTCAAAGCATATATACTTTCTCCAAAAATCAAAATCTATCACGTCTGTTCGATATCTTGAATTTTGAAAATCGAAAGTGAAGTACTATACGATAAAATCGTCATCGTCAAGAGCTTGGGTTATTTTCGAAGAAACACGGAAATGTTAAAACAAAATTGCAGTGAAAAGTGCAGTGTCCAACGTGTGATAAAATAAATTTGTGCCAAAATAATCGTTTGATAATCCAGACAGTTGCGTAGATACGTATATATTGTATAGTATTTTAAAATGTACTTAATATGTTAAAAAAAAAAGAACCAAAGAAACAATCAACGATGTGTAATAAACGTACGCGACAGAGTGGTAAAAAGCAATATCGAGCTTTTGTGCATTTCAGTTGTCATTTTCCACTTCGTATGTTTCGCGTATAGTGAAATCTCGTTCTTCTCTCGCGACGCGGAAAAGCAAAACGTCAGTGAAACGTATTTTCGAATGTGAATTCGAGAAAAAATTAACTACTTGCGTGTTTTAATCGTTCGAGCTTTTTCGTTTCGTAAACTTTCGGCGAATGTAACGATAATTTCGATTTGTTTCGATTATAATGTTTGAACAAAGTTTATGTGACTCGATTAAAGTGTCTCAAGTTTTTCGTTGAAATTGCAACTCGATATTTCAGGAGGAGCTTGGAGTTCTTCGATCTTCTGCCGGAAGATCCTAAGCTGTACGATAAAATGCGACCACCAAAGAAGGACGGGCAGGCGACCGTTGTTTATTTCCATGTCACTGTTATGGGCCTTGATTCCATAGACGAGACTTCGATGGTACATTGTTATAACTAAAAAATTTTCTTAAATTCAATTTAATTTAATTTCAACGAATATAATTTATTTTTATACTCGGCCTCAATTAGATTGCTTTCCTTAATTTCTTTCTTAGATTTTAGAAGAAATTTCTCAAACCTTTTTGTGTGTTGATTTTTGCATTGTTATAAATAATTTCGAAAAGTTTACTCTGAGATATATAAATGTGATAACCTAATTCAGAAAGGTAGCTTGTTAGTTTTATCAAATATCTAGATTTTAATTAATAATTGATACTAAAATGTTACTTTTCCAGACATACGCAGCTGATATATTCTTCGCTCAAACTTGGAAAGATAACAGGCTACGATTACCAGAAAATATGACGTCTGAATACAGGTATGTATCATAATTTCATTTAAAAAAAACATTCCATTCGTCATAAAATTTGTTAAATATATCTTCTCGTATTTTATGTTTTTCAAATGACTTTTTTTTATTAATTTAACAAGTATATACAACAAGTTATCATTTGTATATATCAATTCAAGATTACTGGAAGTCGACTGGTTAAAAAATATGTGGCGACCGGATTCGTTCTTCAAGAACGCCAAATCAGTGACTTTTCAGACGATGACCATACCGAATCATTACTTATGGTTGTACAAAGACAAGACTATTTTATACATGGTCAAGTAAGGAATAAGCTTCAAGATTCTCAACCCTTCTTTCGATCACTTCTCTTCCTTTTATAACAAGTAGCAATAGTAGTAGCAGTTTATTTTGATTTTTTAGTAAATAAAATTTTCATTCCTGTTCTTTCTCTAATAATATCTCCGCTCTCTTTCTCAATTTAACTTTCGTAGAAAATAAAATCTCTTCATACAATGTTTCAGATTAACGTTAAAGTTATCTTGTGCTATGAACTTCCTGATCTATCCCCACGATACGCAGGAGTGTAAACTACAAATGGAAAGTTGTGAGTGACGTTCTTCTAGTAAACCGCCTTTTAAATTGCTCCACTTTATATTTTTTAGCAAAGTAGAATTTTAGGTGTAACTTCCTCATGTATCTCTTATCATAATCATACATTTCACTTTATCCTCAACACAACGATTCATTTTCCACATCTGTGTTTCAATTTTTCCATTCAAGTTCATTGCTATTCCTTTCGTGCACTATTTTTAGAATTTTTTTGCTATTTCTCTCTATTGTTATCATTGGACTGCGTGTTTTTGTGCTTTTACGAACACAACTAAAGAGATAGAATCTAACTAGAAATTTTGTTTTATCTGTTAGATTATTTTCTCAAATGAAGTTTTAACAACTCTAACACAGTTTCTTCGCAATATTCAAACAATCGACTATTTCTTATTACTCTAGATTTAAACTTGTAGATTTATAAGATATCCTCGTTATAAATTTTTTTTTTTATACACGGCTCGTGATCAGTTTCCCAATGTAATTGTTGACTGACAGTAATATAAAAATTTAATAGTTAATATCGGACGACCAGATGAAAATCCGCGTAGTTCGATTATCGCGTAGTCACGTTTTATCTCCACTCTACGATGTAATAAATTTTCATCTCTGTTCCAATTTTCCATTTCACGATTCCCTTGAAAACACACAATCACGTGTTCAAAGTGTCAATGAGTCGTTCCATTGAAAACTCGGTGCCGCTGGGTATAGTGAGAAAGAGAAACAATTCTCGAGAGACGTGCAATATTAGCGGCAGAGTCGTGTTGAATCGCGCTGAACAAACCGGAAAGGTGACCGAACAATCGTGTTTCATTTGGAAACGGCATCGTAGACCCGCATGAATAATCCTTTAATTTTCGCGGAGCGAATGCCGCGCGATTTCACAAGGACAAAACAACTCGGTCAACAGTGTCGCACACGACGGATGAAATGATCTTCCAGTGGGATCCTGACGTGCCACTCGTCGTCGACGAGAACATCGAGCTGCCGCAACTGCAACTGGTTAAGAATTACACGGCCGATTGCACGCAGGTCTATTCTACTGGTAAGTGAAGACGCTCTTTTTGTTTCTTTCTAATTAACTGTTTCAAACATGCCTCGGAATCGTGCAGCTACGTCAACCAAGAATCGACATTGATTGAAAGTGAATTTTGGTTGAATTTGTATGAAATGCACGTTGGTGTTGTTTGTAACCTCGATCACTATTGACGTCTCACCCGTTTTTGCGATTTTAACGTTTCGATCGTAGTGATGAAAATCTGAGAAATAATTTTTTAGAGAAGTTTGCGTTTATTTTTAGAGATTTTTTCGTAAGTTTGTGTTCTTCGTTGTATTGTAAACTTCTTCCTATTACTCTAATTTTACTTTTCAAATTTTATACTTTGACTAGTGTGTAAGTGAACTCTAACAATTTCTTCTGGTTATTTCTGACTCGTTCGTATTTTCCTAAAGTTAAAATGTATCTTGAGCTCAAACGAACGATGAAGAATTCTAAATAAATTCATAAAACCTTCGTAAAACTGAGTGCATGATTGGAATATAAAAATTTGAGGATTGCAGTGAAGTTGAAAACAATTCAGTGTCAAGTGTAGATTAAAGAATAAGAGAAGAATTAATTAGGGGTGAAAGAATTTCGAAGAGTACGAAGTTAATGGAAATCTCTCGATGTTTAGGTAACTTCACTTGCCTCGAGGTAATATTCGTATTGAAACGTAGACTTGGATACTATTTGTTTCATACTTACGTTCCTACCTGTCTGATTGTCATCATGTCGGTAAGTCTGAGAATAATTTTCTAACAATGATCTTTTATGAAAACAAACGGAGTATCCCATAACGAATTAATCTTATTCTAAAACCTTAAAATTCGTACCTAGTAGCACATTCTACTACAACTTTCTACAACATTTAGACACAATTTATTTTCTATAAACATCGTTTCTGAATTATTTACTTATATCTTGCGTAGTGGGTGTCCTTTTGGATAAAACCGGAAGCAGCGCCAGCCAGAGTAACGCTGGGTGTGACTTCCTTGCTCACCCTTTCGACGCAACACGCGAAGAGTCAAGCGTCTCTGCCTCCTGTCTCGTATCTGAAGGCAGTGGACGCGTTTATGTCTGTTTGCACTATCTTCGTGTTCATGGCGCTGATGGAGTATTGCCTGGTGAACATCGTCCTCGGCGATTCGGACGCGCCTCCGAAACCGGCGCCTCCACCTCCGCCACCATCTTCCAGCTGCAGCGATGCCGCCAAGCTTGACAAAATCTTCGACATCGCTACTAAGGTAAAGCCTGGATGAACATCCGAATGCTTCAGACCTCAGCTTCTGTGCCTCGGGGAAAGGGAATGAAAATCAATCTCAATGCGACAATTAATCGAGATTTTTGAAAGCCAAACCCCGCCCTTTATTAGTAGACTGCTTGTTCAATTTATGAAGATGATTACACAGATGGAAAAATTATTTCAGTGATTAAATATTATATTCCATTCTTTGCACATAAACTGTAAATTGTTCAAATTATTTATTTCATTGGTATCTTTTTATTTGTTTTCACCAATATTTCTGTAAACTCACACTTTTGTCTATAACAGAATTTGTATGTCCCCTCATTCTTCAAATGTTCTAACGAGTATTGTACATTTGGACATTTTATGTCATTTTACAATTACGTGTGTCGAATTTCCTATAAATTTGCAAAAGTTCGCGATTCAATTGAATGAACAGACCCGAAACAGTGGAAGAGAAATAGAGTCTCCCGATAAGAAAGTTCGAAAATCGTTCGCCATTCATTGTCGACCACGCGTTCATCTCTCCGCGGCTCCGAGGCACAGAAGCGTTGTCTGCGCAGCGGGCGGTTCAAGTTGTGATCGTTGTCACGCAGGAGAACGCAATATTGTTATCCGGCCGATCGCAGAAGTCGACGACAACTGGACCACCACCAGGACCTACACCTGCCCAAAAGGCACGTATGCGTGCCCTCAACATCGACCGAGTCTCGCGTGTCTTCTTCCCTTTCCTATTCGCCGTGCTAAACGTAACTTATTGGATAATGTTCGCTGAGTATATTTAAGCTACGAACACAACGGAAACCGAAACGTTGATTCTGCGAACAAAGACACCGGACAAGAATGAAGAAAAAAAACGACACCGAAAGAAGACGTGAAAATGAATTCGGATCATAGTTGTGTCGTCCAAGGATACCATCGAATGGAACGTTTTGATCGTGAGAACCAGAGGTCGAAAGTGAATCCTCGTTTTCCTTCAGGTTGTTCTAATTAATAGAAAAGTGATAGAGATCAAGATATGAAGTTGTGTAGGGTAGATGGAGAATCTTGGCGCGGCACGAAGAAGAAAGTAACGTTCAATGGTGTACAGTGTAAAAAGCAATGAATGAAGAGGCTTCTCTTTTCTAAGAAAGAAAGGAAAAGAAAAGTTGCCCGAGTATTCTGTGGATCCTAAAGATCCAGAAGGTATTGACACAGCCTTGTCATTGAACATTAACCCATTAAGAACCAGGCAACAATTTCATGAAATTTCATAAAATTATAGAATTGGAAGGTATAACGACGAAATAATATTGAAATAATATCAAAAAATATAATTATTATATATTAAGAATTATAGTTATAACTTATTATAATAATTTTTTAGAATTTCGTTTTATAGTCCCAATATTAAAGAAAATGGTACTAATTTGATGGTACAAATCGATCGAAGAGAATTGCAAGTGAGATGTTGCCACACGCGAATGGCTCTTAACGTGTTAATAATTTTATTGGACTCGTGTTTGAATGGAAGTGAAATATAATAGATTCAACCCTTTATGAGTGGAACTTTACTTTCCTCTTCGTTGCATCATTATTCTCAAGCCACTCTACTTGATGTAACACTTCGTATAATAAAATCCACTTCAACTCACTTAGGTTGACGAACCTAAACGACGCTAACATAAAGCGTGTTCTCCGATAACGAATATAAACTGTACGTTAATTTATCGACTCGTAATTGAAAGACAGATGAAAACAAAAAAAAAAATACGGAAAATAAAGAGAAAAAAGATATGGGAAAACAAGCGATCCATTTTGTTGGTTGCAATCCATTTAAAAATGTCGATTTAATGCACTATTTTATCTTCTTGATTACGAACGAATGAAAAACTTGCATGACTGTATCGAAGAATTTGCGTTCTTGTTCGAGCGTAATAAGTGGAATACGGAACTAATAATAATAATAATTTCACAATTGTTTCGCGTTCGATTATGAAAGATTACCAGGCAAGCATATGAGAGTCTACTATTAAATTGTTTTAAATTTATAACTACGCTATTATTAAGAGATAACACGTGTTTTTATCGTAAGGGACTACTCATTCGTGATAATTGTCGCTGAAGTAATTATCGATAATTGATAATCGTACAATTATTAAACGTAAACTTAATGAAACTAACTAGTAAATTAACAGTGAAAACACGTGTATTGTAACAGGATCATTACAATTGACTTTTCTGCTCTATCGTCAATGATTATCAATTTTGGGACAGACTATTTGTAAGATTATTCTCGCATTTTTAGATTCTGAAAACTCGTCTCGATATGAATATTCTTGTTTCGATGGAGCATGATCGATTCGCTGTAATGTTTCTGAAACTTTTGCTTTCGAGATTATTCATAAAATGTTTACTGCGTACGTTACACTGCTATGATATCAAACTAATTATAAAATATGAATGACAAATGAATTGTTCATTTGCTAAATTGATTAACTCTGACAAAACAAAGAGCAAGAGAAATCGATAAAGTGGTATACATTCTCTTTTATGATTTCTTTTAAAGTTATTCCATCTAATAACATGTAAAATATATAAAATAATCACATTGACCTCTGAAATAAATTCATTATTCCATGGTCAACAAATTTTTATCATTTAATGGTCTCTTAAGTTTGGAATTTTGTTTAATCAAGGAAATTTATTTTAAATATAAAAAGTTAAGTATCAATCAAAACGTTTTGAATTCAGCGAATGCGTTGAAACTTCAGAAAATTGAAGAAGTGAAATTAATCATTTTGACCTAAATGGAACACGCGTCAAAATACCAAATTTGTTGTAGGTATGAAGTTCTAAATTCGCAAATTTTCTGGTGGAACTTCATCGAAGCGATACAAATGAAAAAAAGGAACGTATAATCTGCGTAGTTACGATCTTAAACAGAGAAATATGATACGGTATCAAAAAACGCTCGCAAGAGTACCTAAAAATACCGAGGGAAATATAAAATGTTATAAAATGGTTTTAAATGAAAGAAGCTTCGAACAGAAAGATTCGAATCAGCGATGTATAAATTTTTTAACACATCGAAAACATGTAGAACTGTGGATTTGTTTTACTTACGGGTTTTTAACATAATTCAAATCTCAGATTGTTTCGCGGATTTTTAAGTAATTCTGATTCGAAGACTTTCAAGTAACACTAAACGGAACGCACTTGTACAGCAAATAGATATAGCAAAACACTTGTTTCATTTTAAAAAGCTAGCACTTACAAGATTTTCATTCCAGACAGTTAATACAAGACTATTATATTTCCGAATCCGGCCGAAACAATGATGTCTACGACTAAACGCGTGAATTTTTCGTTTCTCTGATTCTTCATACGAGGAGTGCCCAAATTCGTTTGCAACTTTCATAAATTTTATGTAGCTCAGCTTATTTGAATTTAGAGCTTATCTGTATGTTTTGTATTCTCTGTAATAGAAATTAATAGTAGAAAATGGTTGCAAATGAAACGTTGGTCCTTAACGTTAGTTAAATAGATAGTCAATACTAAACTGACTTTGTAATTGTATATTAGTTTTCTCTTATGTTAATATGTGTGCAGTATATGTATGTATGTATGTGTTTATGTATGATAATTCAAGCACTAAACGGAATTTTATTCTAATCGAAAGAATTCTGATCGTTTATCGGTCAGACATGGTACTGCGTCCTTTCTTTTCTTCATAGTGGAAAATTTATAGTTTGAAATCATATCTCTAACTGAAAGCAATAGAGGAAACGTAGGGTTATTTAATAATATAAGTCTTGAACATTCATCGCAACCGGTTAAAATTTTCTTTTTATGACTGCTTGCTTTCAAATTAAGAAAAAAAAAAGAAAAAATTAAGATCGTTGATACGATTGCTTTCGCACTTTAAATGAAGTAAAATTTTAGCCAGAAATTGAGGCAACCATTTGTAGAATGTAGAGATCTTATTAACCTTTGCATATTATGCTAACAATTAATTGTTAGTTTTTTAAAGGTACGATTAAACAATTGATAATACGTACTACCTGTAATTATTGAAGTTAAAGAGTATTGAGTCATTGATTTAAGCGAGAAAAAAAGAAACGATAAGGTAAATTAAAAATTTATTATTAGCAACTATAAAAGATCGCATTAATATCACGTCTCCTTTAGAGCAAAATCATTTTTAAGTACACCATTGTACATTACATTATATTTAATATAAGAATAAGATCTATTACGTAATAAATTGATAATGATAATTGTATCGATTTTGATATTACTTTCCTATTTCTTATTCATATTTTATTGTTGTCCAAGAGGAGATATGAAGTCTTCATTTCGATGACATATGTACACATTTTATTTTTATTTTAGTTAATTAACATAATTAATTTATCCTATTAACAGTGCAGATTAAACCTAATATGTTAACATTGAATTGTCATTCGTCTGTCCTTGTCGCACGCTATTGCCCTCCTTGTCCATCTCGCGAATATGTCTGTCCTTGTCGCAAGCTGTTGTCCTCTTTGTCTAACGCACGAATAAGTCTGTCCTTGCCGCACGCTGTAGGCTTCCTTGTCTACCGCGTTCATAAGTCTGTCCTTGTTGCACGCTATTGCTTTCCTTGTCTAGCGCATACATAAATCTGTCCTTGTCGCACGCTATTACTCTCCTTGTCTAATAACGCTAGACAAGGAAAGCAATAGTGTGCGACAAGGACATTCTTCGATCTATTGGAAAAAAATTCAATTTTTTACACACACGTTTTTCTAGAACAAAACACACATAGAAAGAAAGCGGGGAGCCTAATTTTAAGGAGGCATATAAAAAAGTTCGCAAATTATTCCTCTTAATAAGGTTTTTTTCATAATTAGTGCGAACTGTCACAAAATGGACATGGTGGCGCCATCTAGCGGCAACTCAGTGGTACTAATAAATTATAAAAAATACTTATTTCTGCATTTTACGGACCAAATGAAGTATGAAAAGAAAGCTAAGGGTCTAATTAGGATAATACGATCACAAAAGTTCACAATTCATTTCGCTAAATTAGGTTTTTTCGCAAATGAAAATTTCTCTATTTCTCTACACTAGCGCCGCGTTGTGGCAGATCGGTGGAACTAAACGCTCTATTACCATATAAGGAAAATAATTAATTTTAATTTTTTAAGCCACAAATTTGCACTCCAGGAGCATATATTTCAATGATAATGTTATCAATTACGTTTGCAAAGAAATCTGAATCTAATATTCACTATAGTTTGCGCGTAATTATGCACTCACTGCTGGTATTACTACTAACGCAAACAAAATTGAAACATTCTTTATATACGTAAACTATACTTAAGCAAAACATCAAACGCAAGCTTAGGGTCCCTAAAATCGAAGGCGAACCATAAATGTTCACAAATGATTTCTCTTAATTAATTTCTTCTCATAATTTGTGGAAAACTTGTCACCTGACAGTTTAGAGGCATTGGTGGCGCCATCTATTGATAACTCGGTGGTACTAAAAGCAGAATTTTCTACTTTTAGTACCACCGAGTTATCAATAGATGGCGC